>NC_051139.1:12358693-12381067 GCF_014839805.1 Manduca sexta
TTTGTTAGGCACAGGCATATCTACGAACAATGAAGTGCAAAAGTCCTGGGTTCGATTTCCAGGTCAGATATAAAATTTTAACAATTTTCTAAAACGATTACGCCCGACTACACATCTCAAATAAGGTTAGTCACAAGCAGGCGCTGATGTCGAAAAAAGCTTGCTTGCTTGAAAAAGTGTTCCGCAGACTACACATGAAAGTGAAATAAGGGTGGGTAAAGGACAAAAACCTAATAAGTACCATCAGCTACAAAAGTGACTTGTAGAGTGTTGTAAAGTGGTTTAAAAGTTTGTTATACAGGATGACAAAGCCTTCACAAAGGGGAGGGCAGAGGAAGGAACTGCCAACCAAAGCAAACTCCCTGAGATTCAAAAAGATCTCATAGAGCTTTACACACTGAACTTTGTACACTTCGTATAACAAGCTCTGAAGAGATAAGACTCGCATTACATGTGCTCTTGGCAGTACCTACGATTCATACTTTTACTCTACTTATTTTGTTAGCGTGGCAAGGGCCGGTGTATACAAACACATCGGACTTTTGGGTAAACGCGTGCTCGCAACCCTTGGAAATTAAGCGACTATGGTGAGGGCAACCCACTAAGGGGTTACGAACCTCGACAGGACGGTCACTGGGAGTAGATGACACATCAACAATTATAGATGCGCGTAGTCGTAGTGAGCTAACAATCTAACCATTACCGTATACGTCGGCACACGGGCTGGGACGCCCATGCAGTATTCTGATTAGTATTAATTGTATTTACAGGCTCATTTGGCTCGTATGGGTCGGAAGAAAACAAGATCACAGGAAATAATTCCTTACCAAATACTGCCTATCAAGGGCTGCTACCCTATTAGGCAAATGGTTCCCACTCAGTGTAGAGTTCATTTAGAAATAAAATAAATGAAACAAATGCATTACAGTAAAATTTAAAAATGTATTACATCTCAATTGACATTGATAATATAAACAATTTTACATCAACTTACTTAAAAACATAACATGGCTTTTACAATAACTTTATATGACTAAATAAAACTTAATAATACCTAAGTATAATAATCCATTTCATACAAAAAAGTCCCCGTTTAGGACTGATCTCACGAAAACGAAGGTCAGCGGGTTATGAAATGGTCTAGGGTAAAATATTTAAAACAAACTATAACAATACATGGTCTCTTTTTCCACAGGCAGCGATTTCATCACAAAACTGACATTTCTTCACGAGTGTTACGAAGTCGCCGCCTCCAGAATCAAACTAAATGTTACAGTACACAGCTACGTAAAATATTGTTTAAGTATTAAAACGTGGATACATTAATTCAATTATAAAATTATAATTTAATTAATTAAAACAAATGATATGATGCATTCTTGTAGCGTTCGTCACGAAGGTGCGATTCGCGTGTTACAATCCCAATCATTTAGCGTAACATTAAACGCAATTATCAGATGTTTGAATATTTTGCCATTATAAGAATAATTATTGTGTTAATGACCATGTAATTACGTATATTGTTACACTAAATGCCCGAGATCATTATAAATATAACACTAAACTAAAAACACATAGATAAAATAATAAAGCAGATTGAAAATTATTAATAACAAGGAATACCCTAGAAACCATTGAGAATGTTAGTAAACACAGGAAGAGAACGAATAAGTACAAATAAGCAAATTATATGTTGAACATAAAAAATATATATTTTTTGTAATAATAGCGGAATATTTACAAGATAATTACTATCAACGTCAACCTAAATGGCGACTTCAAGATTACATTAATGACCAAGTGATAATAGTATATTTATAAGTATTTTTACAATGCCATAATAACGATCCCTATAGTATAACATATACACATATAGTATCTAAATTACTTGCACAATAAAACATACCCTTACATAGTATTAACAACTTGATCGAAACATTTCGCGACGAATTGTTCCTTATCGTCCAGTTGTTTGACGTCGCCGGCGACGTGGCGCGTCAACATCGCTTCTTGTAACGCGCTGAGCGCCTCAGAGGTGAACTTCTTTCCTTTGAGATGCGTGATGACTGACGCCTCGCCGTGGAAGCCCGACTCCACCAAGCCTGGGGGAATGTTCAGGGTCACGTCGTCGATCAGGCCTTCTCCACATTCATGCTGATGACGAGCTCCTGCGTAGAGGAGTACACTTTGGACGGGGCGAGCAACTCCACAGGCACCGGGAACGAGCGGCTGACGGTGAAAGCCGGTGTCCTACCATAACACCAGTCCCAACTCTGGAGCTCATTTCGCAACTCTGCAAGGCCTGTCAAAAAGTTAATCATATGAATCATGCGATTATCTTGACCATTTGCAGTAATGCAAGTAATGGAAGGTCAGTAATCAGGATTTGAATACGTAAATTGAGGTTGGGGTCGAGTTTTGAATCACTGCTGTGAAATTGTATTATTCATTTCCAGTTGTGGCAAAACAAAGGCACATTTGAAATGGGGCCATACTGTGAGTCATTTTACCTGGAAACCAATCGTCTGTGGGGTTCACGAACTGGAAGCCGCGTTGTTTTGAGATCAGGTTCTGACCACCATCTTCCAGGTGCAGGGCGAGCGTGCGGAGATACTCGTAGCCGAGCGCGGTCTGCAGACTCTCCACCGAGAGCCGGTTGTTCAGCTCGGCGAGGTTGGCCACCTCCGACCGCGTCGAGGCAGTCGCGTTAGTCTGTATGCCATGCTAAATAAAATTAAATGTCCTTAACTTAAAGATCGACGGGGGGAGAATATACATTAGTTTTAAAACAAAAAGTCACAAACACCCAAGAGATCAAATTACTTGACAATGCTACATTAGTATAAACAGGAAAAGTAGAAAAGTTAAGTAGGTATGTGAATATTTAATAATATATATAGCAGTTAAACAACTACAGTTTAAATAATTGTTAATTATGAAGGCTAGATAACTTGTGCAGAAGTTTATCTAATTTATAATTATGATACAAACATTATCTAAATAAAACATTGTATGCAGTACAGACATATTAAATCACACAATGAACAGCATTAACAGGCTCAACATATAACATGTATAGTATACTTGATAATACACCTATTTTATAATGTCTCACAATGAACAGTTCCACAAAATGATAACATATAAGTCTTAAACTTACCTCCCGTTTTGCAAGAGCCTTGCTGAGATGTGCCTTGTTGGCGTTGACTAGAAGCGTGCAATGATGATAGCCAGTAAGGCGACCCAATTTAGCAGCTGTCCCAGATACCTAATCAATAAAGACAAACATTGAATTTATTTTTTTGTGCTACAGATAATATAAACATGTGAATCTAAGAATTACAAACAAAGAATAAATGTATGCTTATTGATATTAAAATTGAAAAATAAAGTATCAATCATTAGTTAATATTACCTTATATTTATCTCTGACAACAATATCCTGGCGTTCGTTTATGACCGATTTGACACCAAATTCTCTGAACAGGGCTCTCTTGATTAGCTCCAAGTTGTACTTTCTGTCATATCTCTCACGTGGTGTGAAGAAAGTAACATTTAAATTGCCACGGTCATGGTAGACAGTGCCACCTCCACTGTTGCGGCGAGCTAAAGCAATATCCTTTTCAGACAGCAAGGGAACATTAGCTTCCAACCATGGATTCTGATGTCTTCCAATCACAACGCAAGGCTCATTACGCCACACCATCATGACATGATGGTTAGAGAAATCCATATTGCGGTACATCCAGTCCTCAAGAGCCAGATTGGTGTAAATGTCAGTAGATTGAGACATAAAGACCGATTTTGTAACCTCCCCCTCTGGTGGCAGCTCACGGTCTTTCTTTGGCTAGACCACACTAGTGGTGGCAAGGCTCCTGGAGCTCACTCTTCTTGTAAGAGCTACCACTAAACAAGCACTGCTGGCGACAACCTTCTTCATCATTGCCTGGGCCATGTTGTAAATTTATTAGTAATATAACTATATATAGCAAACGGATACTTTTTTGTATGAACTTTGAGATATCAGTTCTTTTAAGCGTAAATCACTTAACTTTAATTGCTAACGCTAAATAAGTCTAATGAGTGTTCAGAAAGTTCTTATTAGTGAACTAATGTGTGGCCCGCGCAGGCATCAGTGTCAGCCGCAGAGGGGAGATGAGATACTCGTGAAGAGCGATGGTCTGATGCAGCCACTTCCAGGTTTGGTGCAGGGTGCTAATTCGATAACGAATACCCAAACAGTCACCACAGTCACTTGGCATTCCTCCTCTTGGATGCAGGATCAACGTGAAAATCACTTAAACAGTTAAACACTGATTTAACTTTCCACGAGAAAACTTTATGTGGACTTAGCAAACTTCACAACAAACAAATGAAAAGAAATTACAAGAGCTACTAGCTAGCTGCGCGGTTACCGATTAATTAAACGAAATATATTCAGTCGTCTCGTTTTATTCGTTCCGATAACGATAAGCGGCCCGAGGAAGCAGGAGGTCAAGCGAGGGCATTCGAAGTTCACTTCGACACAAGAAAACAAAGTAGCTGATAAGAAACACGAAGGAACCACGCGCAGCTTTATCATGATTTGTATTTAATTCTCATTTATGATAAGACATTGCTTCTAATCAGAAAAAACTGGGCACTTACCGTCTGCCTTTACTTACATCTTTAAGATAAGACATAATACAAAAGTTTATCCTAATTTATTCAATACGTCACATCATGTAAAACTATACCTATTTTAATTATTATTATGTAAACTACGTTTTTATTCTAAAATTTAGGTATGTCATTGTAACATTATCAACTTGTGACAATTCGTGCTACGAATGATTCAGAGGAGGTAGTACATTTGTCCCAGACATTACAACACAAAAAACAATTTGAAATTTCGAGATGTTAATTTCAAAATCGAAAAGTCACATTCATCTTTTTCTTTACTTATATACATTTCTCTCGATGGCGTGAAATGTATAGCCAAAGAGAATTATAATATATGTGGAAATGTATAGTAAAAGGAGAGTATAGCATGAGTGAGTACTTCAATTCAATTACGTCACTGATGACCCTCGAATAATATCTTAAATCACGACAAACAAAATAGAGCACTGTAATTTACACATAGGTAGTGTATGAAAGGTCTTAATTGGGACAATTCGGAGCATAAAAAAAAATTATAGGTACATCATATTATTTCTGCAAAATAATATAATCTTTATGTACTGTGATCATTACACTTTTTTTGTAATGTAGATGTCAATAAATTATTAGTTTGGTGCTCAGAACAATGACAAGCATTGGTGCCTGAATTCAGATATAGTATTCAGATTCGAAAATCAAAGCGCTCAGTATCCCATATAATTCTATATTTTTTCATTCACATTCCGATATTTTCCTGATCCGTTTCTGATTGATGTATTTAAATGTTACTGGAATAAATTCGGATCCAATAATGTGCCTACTACGTGAGTTATATCCAATTAAATTTACCTGAGCCCCTGATAGCTGCCAAAGTAAAGTGTTTTGGGCTCAGAACAATGACAAAATTACTTAATAATAACTGGATCGAATGGCCAACAGCAGATTATAATATGACTACAGCATAATAAAGTATAATTAATAACACTTTTTGCTCTTATGTACAAGGTATAAGCAAATATATTAGGTTTTTTGTTTACTCACCGATGGATGCTGATGATTTCAGTTTCATTTTTTTTACGAGAAGAATGAGATTTACACCCCACAATAACGCAGGCCATTGCTTGTTCCTAGGGCTATATTTTACTTAAACAGCACTGTGTATTTATTAAAATTAACAATAAAAATATTACTCAACATGTAGCCACTTTTGAAAAGCACGCGCTGAAGTATAACGTAACTAAATTGTGTAGGCGCGTTTGTGACATTGTTTTGAGATTGGCAAGTTGGAACATTTGACATTTTATTTGCTTTTTAATTCGACATCATAAAGAGGACCAAAGGTAACCATTTGATTATTTTAAAGTGTACGCAAGCCGACCTTAGCAACATAATATTTGTCTCGCTCTTTTCAACGGATTTGGCCTATTTGAAAAAATAGGATAAGTATATGAGGGTAATTTAGATTCCTTCTATGCTTGTTCTTGTTCTGAGGTTGAGCCCCTCAGTTGAGCCCAATGGTTGAGCCAAGGTTGTCCGTGTTAAAAATAGACGATAGTGTCGATTATGGGTACAATTGTTATCGATTAAAAACATGATTGGGTTGATAAATAATAGACCCTATCTAACTAAAAATATTTCAAAAAAATTAACCCGCAGTAATATGCTGCAAGTTTTAAATTGTTACATTAGTTTTTATTCTTACTTACGTTGTGGAAAATTGTGAAACGCGTGTCGTCGCATCGTGCCGATTTCACTAGGACTTCAAAGTAGCAACAGTTACATTACAATAACTAAATAGTTGGACTACCAAAATATTATAAGTTGAAATGTTGCAAATAGATAATTTATTTCCCGAATTAATATACTTTTTATCTAGGAAAAGTCACGAAAACAACCACAGCGCCTCATATAAGAAATCATAAGGCACATCATTAATAATTTGTATAAGTAGATCCCATATCGTGGAAATCAGTTTTAGAGATTTTGGATTCAAACTGCAATCCCGATAAGTCTGGCACAAAACTTCCTATTCACTATCTTTTCAATTTTATTTCGTTTTGCTTGAAGATCTTATTGAATTTAGTTTATAAATTTATGTAAACTTGAATCAATATAATAATCGAATATGACTTAGATGCGTGCAACCCTAAATTATAGATTGACATATGAGATTGACATATGAGATTGACATATGAGTTTTGACGTTTAGTAAGCTATTGAAATTTGGTTAGAGCATTTTGCAGGCCTTTTGAAGAGTAATTTGTTGAAATAAATAGATAAAATGGCTTTCAGAGCGACTGCTATGATGGCTTTCAGGGCTACCCCCGTTGTTCGTAGTAAGTATCGTAATAATGTGATATTCAATACTTGAATGCTATTTTTCATAATATTCTAATATTATGTAACCTTATTTTCAGGCAGTTTAAACAAATGGGCATACAATCTAGCTGGATTTAACAAATACGGTATGTTCCTTCGTTATTCGTAAAAGCTCCTATACTTTACTGTATATTACTTTATCCTTAATGTCAAAACTCAAAACACACTACTATCCAATTAAAGTGAATAAGTCGTAAGTTTAAAGCAAATTCCTTATCAGCCGATGTTTTATATGCACCATTATGTGGCGCTAAAATCTATAAACAGCTAAATATAGTCTACTTTTCCCTTGCATATCTTTATAAAATATGATTTGTTTACGGTACTCTACAATTTTGATGTCAGTTTTACTGATTAAAAATAAGAAAAAAGATTTAGAAATTAATGTATTTATAATTACCAGTAAAACAATTAGAAACATGTGATATTAATTGTTGAAGTTACGTTGTATGTGTTGATGATTGTCATTATGCTGTTATACTGTACTTGGGTTGCTTAATGCTGTTACAGTTAAAGCTGTCAAGAGCAATACAAACCTTAGAATAGACAAGGGAGGATGTAAATTCATTCTCCATGCATCTAATAAACCACCATTGTAAGGGATATGAATAATATGACATATTTGTTTGACCCCACCCATTTAAGAATATGCAGTTATTATTGATCATTAACAAAAAAAATATGGACATGAAAGTCTACTTATAAATTTTCTACTATTTCTCAGTAGGTGTCATAAAGGTGTGGTCAGATGAATTAAAGCTTCAGTCACCAAGACAAAGACAATATATTCATTTATCATTAACTGCGCCACATCACTGCATGAAATTAGATCCATCTTTGCCTGGTATACAATGCAATGTGAATTTGCAAACTATACAAACACCGTCATTTATTCATTTAAAGCAAAAATATAAAACTATACAGTTAGTTAGAGACTGGACATCAGGGTAAATTTTTGCTCCAAAAGTTATTACCAATTGGTAATAAGTTGCCGTCTTATTTGAAATTTCGGTATGACAAGATGTCACAGCGTCCTTAGATATTAATACAAAAATAATATATTTACAAAAAATATGCTAATGTTCACATTGAAAAAATGCAAATCATGTTATGGAAAACATGTGAAGTATTATACATTGATGTTTTGCTATTTCGCAGTAGTTTGAGTAACCAACCATCACATAAGTGCAAAATTATTGCAAAAAAATAAAATAAATAATATTTATATTGATCAAACAATATTCTAGTTTCATGAGACAACACAATAAAATAATGATGCATTCCAAAATTGACAATTTGTGGGAATTGTCAAACAACCAATTTCTGTTTGCGACCTTTTAGTTTTTTTTCTTCATGCTATAGCTTCCATTTATTACCTATCTTTAATAAGCTCAATTTTATAGCAACTTAAAAAAATAAGGTAGCATATAAAAAATTGTTTTCCGACGACTGCCACAAATTAACAATTTTGAAATAAGTCATTATTTTATTAAGAGTGTGACATGGTATTTTGTGCCAACATTTTAGTTCCTTTTTATATATGGCTCAAGTTTTCAGTCTTCAATATAGGAATTTGCTTGCCAGGTCTACTGCGTGATGACTGCTTACATGAGACCCCAGATGTCCAGGAAGCCCTGCGTCGCCTCCCACAGCATATCGTTGATGAGCGCAACTTCCGCATTGTACGTGCCCTCCAGCTCTCCTTGCAAAAGACCGTCCTCCCAAAAGAAGAGTGGACCAAGTTCGAAGAAGACAAATTATACCTCACACCCATTGTTGATCAGGTGAAGAAGGAGAGGCTCGAAAAAGAAAACTGGGAGAAGGAATACTAGACACAAATGTTTGCCTATTATTTATGTTAATTTAATAAATTTAGCTGTCATCCACCATATACTTGTTTTATTGTAAAGTAAAACAAATTCCAATGCTGTATAAAACAAATAGTAATGCTTGACGTGAATGGAATGAAATAAACTTTGATGTTTCATTTTTTGTTTTTATTAATTGTGCTAACAGAACTATATTTTATTATTTTAAGTTTTACATATAAATTAACAATTAATTAGGCAGGAATTTAAAGTATAAATGTTAACATTAAAGTTTGAAGGTGTGTAATAAAAGCATTCAATAGTGCTAAGCTGTATTTTATTTATGTTTATGTGTTTTTTTTTTGTTACATTTGAAATACTGATAGTAATTAAATCCATAAAATAGATTCATACCATGGACGGTAATACAATTAATAAAGAAATAAAAACAAATTAGTAGATAAAAAAAAACTTTACTTTCTATAATATGTATATATAAAAGATGAAAGTAAACAATTAAGAATAATTCATTATAACATATGGCAAAAAACGAAGTATATATATTTTATTATGGCCTCTGAATAAATAGGAGCAAAGCTACACAATAAAGCCAAATATGGTCCCATTAAATTAGATACAGCAATAAACTGTACGAAAATTCAATAAACATATATGATAACTATTTAAAACACTGCATAATTATACATTAAAAATTGACCAAATAAAGATGATTTTTTTTTAAAATAAATCAATACAAAATTTACATAGTTGCAGTTTTTTTTTTTTGGTAAAATTGAAGGCCATATTACATATAACACAGTAGTAGAGATTACCATCACATTAAGGTTTAATCTAAGCTAGTTTAAAATTATTCGGATATAGACATTGACCTGTATTGTATTTATTATGTCCTATACTAGATTTTAAAAATGTTTACATATATAGACTGAGCAAATTCCCTAACTAAAAATAAAATTATAAGTATAAAATAGAAATAATTTAAAAATAAAACTTGTATAATCTCCGTGAATTAATATTAATTAAGAATTAATAAAGGTTCATATTATAAAAGGTAGGTAAAACATATTTGGTACACAGAGAGAAATAAAAATCATCTAAAAGCAAATAAAAAACATCACTTTATGATTTAAGTATATAAATGCTTATGGTTTTATGTTTTTATTGGTAAAAAAAAAGATAAAAGATCATTTTAAAGCATTAAAACCAGCAAATAATGTAACAACAAAGAAACATTGTAATTATCTATTTTATCCTATGTATGTTAAAATTTGATATCTATATTGGACACATTTAAATCGTAAAATAGTATTGATAAATTGTTTTTACTAATACAGTAATGTTTAGTGTTACTCTATTATTCGCCGGCGACGATATGTTTTCATACAAAGATAAATTACGTAGTATTAAAGTACACCTATGGAAATATTTAGTGTCTTTTTAAAATAAATACAAATAATGGCAAAATGATCTAAAAAGAAATATTTCGCTAATTTCATAGCCAATATAATGATTTTATAAAGATCATCGAGTTACTTTTAATAAAAAGTGTAAAATATAATCATCTAACGAACAAGTAAATAGTTTGGTCCACAAAAAGTGACCGTTTTTGGAACTTTAAATTTTTTTACAAAATTTTATATACGCTTACGTAATATTAGTTAACGTACTCGTATATCTATCTAAAAGACGATATATAAAACATCTGTACAGTAAATTTACATATACGATATACGCATTTAATTATACAAATATACATTGTTGGCAACTTTACCTTCAGTGTCTTCTTTGGACAATATTCAACCATTATGTTTTGCAAATACCTTATAGTTCTTCGTCGCCTATCGCTTCAAAAGCGTTGTTCTCTACACAATCCTTGCCAGTCTTGAAGGCGACGGAGGCAAACTTCTCAGTCAATTTTTGCACGGAAAATATTTCTCGTGAACTGCCAGAATTATACGAATCTTCATTCTGTAAATAAATATTGCCGTAATTATATTCCGTTTTGTTGCTTTATGTACCGTAAAATTAAATTAACAGATAGGGCCGGACGTAGCAATTCGGGTACACTGCGCAAATATTTTTGGGTTACCCTTTTTCTGGAAACCCTTTTTAGATTAGAACTATATTTTTTAAGACCTCTCTAGTGTCTGGCGCGCTGAGTGACCGCTCGAATTTCGTCACACTAAAGCCTGGACTGTGAATACGGATACATGGATGAATAGATACATAACATACATACATAACATCAAGCATTTTTATCCCCGATGGGGTATGCCGAGGCGCAACTAGGGCACCCACTTTTCGCCAAGTATGTTCCGTCCCATGATGTGATGGGGGGCGAGCCTATCGCCATATCGGGCACAAATTCCAGACTCCGGGCTGATACTGAGCAGAAAAAACGCAAATATCATTTTGCCCGACCCGGGATTCGAACCCAGGACCTCAGAGCGCTATTGTACCGGACATGCAATACAACTACGCCATCGAGGCAGTCAGATGAATAGATGATTTAACTTTTTCTGATATCTTTGATAAATAAATTTCTTTAAAAATTTTCAATAATTTAATAACAAATCCGTCAATCCATGTTATTAATAACTAGCTTTTGCCCGCGGCTCCGCCCGCGTTATAAAGTTTTCGGGCTAAAGTTTTCCGTTATAAAAGTCACGCTATATATTTTCCCGGGAGCCTATGTTCTTCCCAGGGTCTCAAACTGTCTCCATACCAAATTTTATCCTAATACGTTGGGTAGTTTTTGAGTTTAACACGTTCGGGTAGACCGATGCAGCGGGGAACTTTGTTTTATGATATATTTTTGTAGAACTTTTTTAAGAGGAACAATCCCGTCATACATTATTGTTGCATAACTTTAACCGTTTACTCAGCGCACGCAACAGAAGCTCTCAAAACTAATAAATTGTCCCCGTTTTTGCATCATGTTTCATTACTGCTCCGCTCCTATTGGTCATAGCGTGACGATATATAGCCTATAGCACTTCACGAACAAAGGGCTATCCAATACAAAATGATTTTTTTAGTTCGAACCGGTAGTTCCTGAGATTAGCCATTACTGCTCTGCTCCTATTGGGTATAGCGTGATGATATATAGCCTATAGCACTCCATGAACAAAAGGCTATCCAACGCAAAAAGAATTTTTCAGTTTGGACCGGTAGTTACTGAGATTAGCCATTACTGCTCCGCTCCTATTGAGTATAGCGTGATGATATATAGCCTATAGCACTCCACGAACAAAGGGCTATCCAACGCAAAAAGAATTTTTCAGTTCGGACTGGTAGTTCCTGAGATTAGCGCGTTCAAACAAACAAACAAACAAACTCTTCAGCTTTATATAATAGTATAGATGACAAGAGCAGTTTCATCCCTATCCACCCCCTGCTGTGGTGGTGCAGTATAGTACTCACTGCGGAGCTGAGCGTGTCGCTGGAGGAGGAGGGCGTGATGAGTTGGCTGGAGCCGTCGCGGCGCAGGTAGGTGAGGCTGGCTCGCTTGCCGCGCGGCGAGGTGGGCCCCGCGCCGCTCTTCTGCCGCATCAGCTCGTCCACTATCGACTGCACATACATTTGGTTTTTAGTAACACACACTCACACACACATAACATCACGCATTTATCCCCGAAGGAGTACGCAGAGGCGCAACCAGGGCACCCGAGGGGGGCAAGTGTGTTCCGTCCCATGATGTGATAGAGGGCGAGCCTATCGCCATATCGGGTACAAATTCCAGACTCAGGGCTGATGATAATGAGCAGAAAAACCCAAATATCAATTTACTTTATAGTTTTAAGTAACGCCGCCAGACAATCGTAACATTTAGCACTCGAGAGCTCATTATAAACATTTTTTTATGTTTTCAATGACCATAGAAACAATTATCATCCACATAAGCTGGAAGTTTCATTAGCATAATAACACGTTGAAATATTGCCCTACCTGCAAACAAACACTAATAAAGGTCGCGTGCTCGGTCCGTAAGGTTATCCATATCAAGTTATCCTTACTAATGAGATATTCAAACGACAACTCAAAGTTTTTGTTCGACTCGTCGATCAGCGGCCCATGGCCGTTTGTTTGCGGTCTCTCGATCTGTAAAACAATAAAAAAAACTTAGTGTTATGATATCCTAGCCCACGTCGAAACTAATTTTCTGTATATCTGTAAATCTACAGCACAAGCTATTTACCTCGATCACCTATATTTCTGTAAAAAAGTATGCAAGTATTACTGATATTTTTACATGATGCCAGTAAAAATGCTGGAAGCGCAATAAAGATACCCCCCGTTCCTAATTCGTCTTAATCCAGCATTGGACTCATATTTCTTCCGGCACAATGGATGACCATGATTAAAGGTACTCAAGTCATTTTACGTTTCCTGATGACCATCACGTCATCCATAAATGAATCAATCTGCAAGTACGTATTTCCCCGATAATGCCTTGACTCATATTATTTACAATACCAATTTTCTATCGGACGTATTGGACATCAAGATAAGTAGAAAATTTTATATACTCACGGCATGTAAAGTGGTAATCCTCCAGCACCTCATCCTGGTGACCTTGTACCGCTGCTCGCGCGAGGGTTGCGCCACGCTGACGAGCGTGAGCTCCTTGGAGGCGAGTGCGACGCGCACGCGACACGGCGCGTCCCCCGCGCCCCCCGCCCCGCTGCCGCCAGTCACCCCAAACACGTTTACTGAATCCGTCACTGCCTCACCCCGCCGGCACTCTGCCGTAATGCTTCAAAGTTCGCGCTAGTTCCATGTACTGTAATAGAAGTTAAAACCTTATTTAAAGTTACTTAATAATTGCGGTACATTTTTTCAGGTTTGGCTATTCGTTCCTTTATACAAAAATTAGGGAGCATCTATGTAGTTATACGTAGATTTGCAGGTTTTCCCTGGATATGATATAGAAAGTAGCCTATGTCCTTTCCAGGGTTTCAAACTATATACCAAAGGAGACGGGCGAAATTGGGCTTGACTGTACACTTATGAAACATTTATCAATATTCTTCTTCTATTTTTATATCAGCCATTAAAAAATATTCGATTGTATTACAATGGGAAAATAAAATATTTTTTATTATGAATAAGTAACTGACTTCCGGTATCGAGAATATCAGGCTGTCTATTATTAATGTATATTATTATTGTTATTTGCTTTCTGTACTTCTGCGCAAGTGAATGTTTTTGGTTTGATATTTTTATTTTAACGACTACGGTTTTTCGAGAATATTTTGACGATTGCTGCTTTAATGAACTACCCACGCTTATTCAACAACGGACTTTGATTTCTTGCTTGCTCGACCGATCTTGCTTGTTCTACCGGATTTCGAAAAGTATCTATGAACCATCAACACCGTTGTGTTAATTGTGGCATAGCTACATGGCGTTGTAACACTACAGGGATTCGTCCAATGAAAACGAAATAGTTCTTTCAATAATATAAAAACAGTATTAACTCATGCCCGTTTCCATGGAGGAGTAGATAAAAGAAGATATGCAACCTACACTTAGTTTCATCTTGCGATAAGTAAGTACCTCTATGTCGGTCCTCGTCGATCCCATGCGATAATTTCAATTCTCGTTATTATCTAAGCCAGCTGCTTATTAGTCAATACGGCAATCCAATGGACAATGATTAGGTGCTATGAACATCTTGTGCTATCGGGTAAATAAGAATTCACAGAAAAGTGTTTTTTACGCTATATTCTATAGCGATTATTTCTTTCCTCCCATTGTAGAGACAGATTTTTTTTCTAATTTAGAAATGGTTCTATTATTCCTATAAAATATTGCATAAATTATCTCTGTAACACCAAGCCCAAGATTCTATGAGGTTTCGCCCGTCTCCTTTCATCAATTTTGGGTAGTTTTTGAGCTAATCGCGTTAAAAAGGTATACACATGCGGCGAGAGACTTTGTGTTGAAATATATTTTTCAGATTTTTTAAGAGGAACAATTCCGTCACACATGATTGTTTTGTAATTTTAACCGTTTACGCAACGGAAACTCTGAAAAGTAATATATTTTCCCCGTTTTTGCGGATTTGGATGAAATTTATCACACAGATAGAACATGTCCTGGATTAATATATTGGCTACTTTTATCCCAGTTATGTGCTTCTATCGGTAATAATAAAATTATATAATCTAATTTCTTAAATAGATGACGCTGAACTCGTACAGGAGACACTACGTATCACTCCAGTAATTTAAAGATGGGTAAGGTCTTCACGCAACCGAAGCTACAAGCTATACCTAATATATAAAAAACAAAGAAAAATTATCTTAACGTTTTCATCATGTTTGCATTCACCTTATAGTCAAAATTTTTAAACTTTAACCTTTAAGAATAAAACTTCGGTACTTATTTTATCCTTTTTACATCGTCATGTATTTTCCTTAAGCGTTTATGATTATTATTAATGTCAATGCTTATATTTAGAATTTACAGAATGATTTCATTATTTAAAAGATAACAATACGCGTGTAACATTATTCAGTTTTCATATAAATTTGACTCGATGATTGTTTTCCTATAAATGAAGTCAAAATTCTTAGTCAACGGAACTAAGTTTTGTTTTTCGTAACAGATTGCGTCACAGTTTTTAAAATACGTGTTACTTCTTTTTTAGTCACCTAAAATCTAATTAAAATTAATAACGATTACATATTCGTGATGCAACAACTAACTATAATAATTACAAGTAAAAGCCTGCAAAAATTTTTTGGCATTGGGTCATATACGATTAAATAAACGATCTCTAGCAATTAGCAAATTAAAGCTTTGCTGTTGACCCTAGCCATTGAAACATAATATATTTTGCATGACATACTTTGTATTGATCATAGCGAACGCGGTTAATCGTTATTAATATCTGATGACATAAGTTTGCATTGCATCTGTGTATAAAATGGTTTACAGTACACATTTTTTAGATTAAACAATACTGAATAGGCAACATAGTAATACGAGAATATACTTGTAGCAACTATATTAATTTATATAATATCACTAACTTTTGTCAACAGGTCCGCCTGCGTTAAGTTTTAAAGAGATTCAAATTTTCCCGTGACAAAGGTATAGCACTTAAGAGTAATGTAGCTTTATATTAGTGAAAAAAAATATCAAAATTTCAAGCAAACAAACTCTTCAGCTTTAAATATCTTATTATTATAAATTTGTAGTTCGGAGACGGATTCATAAGGGGATAACTACATATATTCAGGGCGGCCTATTCCGTCTACGGGGGCAAATCCGTCTTTTTGCAATTACGGGCGTTCTAATTAAAGGATAGCTTTGAAAGCCGTATAAGTAAATAGAGGATTTATTGCCTGTTTTACTTACACGGCTACCAAAACTGTTCTTCGATTGGAAAGCACGTAATTGCTTAAAGACGTATATATGCTCAAGTAGGCGGAAAAGTACCCCTTAATTATAAATATAAGATAGGTACAACGTAGGTAGGTCCTTGTGTATTTACATTTCGGAAAATGCTTGGTAATTTATGTAATATACTTACAGCCCTCTGTATTCTCCCTTGTATGATTCATACTTAGCAAAATAATAAAACTCAATAACTTTGGTACAGCTCAATGACTGTGCGGAGGTTATTGTGCAACTGAATAAATCACAAATTTTAACCCACTGGTTGAATCATAGTGTCCGTCAAATGTACTTTTTTTGACATTGCTGCTTACACGATGCTTCATTTTACGGGTGCATAATGTTTGGCGAACGTGCCTCGAACAACTACGATATGAAGGTCAAACGCCGATCTTGCGGTAAGGTGCTCAAACATAGTACTCCTAACTAGTAATAACAAAATATTAATAAAGATAATTTTTATACACTTCGGTGCTTTTAGGGGCATTGTTATGCTCTTTCTAGAATGTCATTGTTATTATAATGTATTTGAATGAGATTAAGTTTAATTACTTGTTGCGTAATTACTATATCAGCGTAATTGCATCAAGTCGCCGGCGTTCTACTGTAGTTATGATTGTTTCTAGAGAAAAATACATGACAAAGAAAAAAGCATAGATGGCGGGTGCAATCTCTAACTTTTAATACCGGCTAAGTTATTTACATCAGTATACGTAATTATTCCGTGATAACGTCCCGAACTTTGAGGAAAATACATAGGATTCCATAACATCCATTTACGTCTAATGCATTATAAAAATTAAAACGAACTGGTCACCGCGTAACCATTGAATGACGTGACGGGTAAAATGAAACGACACCTCAGATTCAAGGAGCTACAAAATTTTGTAAAATTTCGTTTCTGTATTGGGAACTAATAAAGTGCATGAATAAAATTATATAGGTAAATACAAATATTTTTATATTAGGATGGGACCTAATCGATTGATGTGTCACGGGGCCTTTACGATAAAGTTATACTACTGCTAATGACTGAGCCAAGAAACCGGAAATTACTATTTGTTACAATAACTTTTGCCGCGTCATTACATTATTCAATTGGTACAGTTATTGCCGTAATAATTAAATCAATCTGTTTAATTCGTTAGGTTGATGTATTTGTTTAAGACCTAGTGAACTTTCGTCACCTTTTATTCTTTATAGATAAAGATGTTTACCAGCGTCGCGCTTGCTTATATCATTGCAGGAGAGAATCTTTAGTTCAAGTTATAAAGATTCGTAACCGAATTTTATTATGAATAGCAAAAACAGTTATAACTCTGTTTGCACACTGACGCAAGATATGTACTCCTAACGCTTTTAATATTTGTTACCCAGTAATTTGAAAAATCTCATAAGTAATACTTTACAAATAACAACAATGATTTATAAATACAAAGGAATTGTTTCTTACAATATAATTGCAAAATGTAAAGGTATTGGAAAAGTACTTAATAATATCTAAGTGTGTGTCCAAATATGGCGATTTCCCGCGACATGACACATTCACCCATAGCGCGCATATTAGATGGCTAGTATAAGGAGCGCGCGCTTAGTTTATTTATTTTAATTATTTAACATAAAATTGCTCTCATTACGTAGACAGCGTGTCAGCAGCGAACATAAATAAACTCGAGCGCAACTTGAGAGCCTTTTGCAAACACGCGAATTCGTCATATTTAGCCGAATAAATAAATACAAAACACGAAACCACTAAATTGTATAAAACCTTATTGGATTCCTAGACGTGGAGATGACCTCTGACGTAGGCAAGCTATTTTCGGAATATTTGAGGCAGACATTTTACATGCAATTATAAAAAACGTACAGGTTTGTATGATTAGTTTTAGTAATAAAATGAATACAAAATATTATCAATGCTACTTTTGAACAGAATTCATTCCACATTTTGATCCTGGTTTTAAAGGTTTATGATGAAAAGTAATTTACTGGCTTTAATTTAACAGATTGAAATGTATCAGCGTAAATGTATGAGATATTTTCTTACAGACAGATGAATGCACAACAAAGATAATTGCCAGCTTTTGATGTCCAATAAGGAAGGCCTTATACTAAATTTTGTTGAATGGTAGGATATGTTACTGTAATAAGTAGAACATTAATATATTCCTTAACAACTTACCTCCCTTTTCTGTTTCTTACTGGCATAAGAGGCCAAGATATCTTTTGTTTGTGCATCTGCAGTTATCCACCCTAGGTCCAACTCTTCAATTGTTTGTAAATAAAGCAAGTCAAGGGAAACCTTATCAATCATCAGATCCACATCATAGCATGGATCCCAATAGCTAAAAGAGGAAATGTGCATTTAATATAATTACACAAAATTCATAAACATTTTTGTTTGTTTATTATTGTTTTTAAATAATCTAATTAAAAATTTGGGAACAGATAAATGCAACCTTAGCTATTGTAATCAGGAGTTGATTTTTAATTGCATCTCTAACAAGTGTTAGTAAAGCAGAAATATTTATACAAATAATGCTGTGCCACACTATACTCTGTTAAGCTTATCAATATAAAAATAATATTACAATACAATATTCATATTTCATGGTAGGAAAAACAGTACCTACTTTCTAATTATTTTGTTATTGCCCGTAAATTACAAAAAATACTATTATAAGGAAAGTAGTTAGATATCTGTTTAAAATTAAATAGTACCTCCTCTCCCCATATATTATAAATGTAAAATGAATATAATATTTTAATTAAAATAATTATAAACCTTACCATTTCCTGAGAACAATTTTATCCTCTGGCCTAACATACTTCTGAGATATGTATGGAGATTCATACTCTTCCAACTTTTTAATGATGGCTGACCATCTTTTGCACAGCTCAATTAAAGAGATATAAGGAAAAATATTTCATCAACTCTTTTGGTAAGTTTATATAGTTACATGCAATATCTAATATAGTGCTTGATGAGTCAGTTGAGGAAACGGATAATGGTATTCGGTAACCATTCATGAGTGAGATTTCTATATCCACTTCATGCATTTTCACACTGTGCGTTTCTTGTTACGGAGAATAGAAATGTTATCAACAGATCTGAATTCGCCAGCATTGATTTTGCCCCACTGGAAAATAATCTCGGGTAATATTTTTTATAATCTTATTACTTAGAATTTAAAATTATTTATCAATGGTGCAAATCAATATTTACATTAGTAATATATGAATAAAACAAATCCAACAGTAGAGTCTACATTAATTACAAAACAAGTACTGTTGTGTGGTGCCTACAATTATGAAACACATTGAACTTCATTGAAAACATAAAATAAAACAAATATTAATCCACTCAATTGTCTATGATATTTCGTTGAATTGATGTTCTAAATAAAATATTATTTTAAAGTTCATTCTTTATTTTCATTTTATAATTCCTCCTATGGATATGGTATAGATAGAATCATTCACTTGTAATATAATTTTCTGTTATTACAAAAAAAACACTTTTGCTTTATTAAGTTTATCACTACAGAAATGTGGTTTGATGAACACTTAAATGTTATTTATTATTCTAAATTAAAATGCTCGTAAATAACTCACCCATTTGTATGTATTTTTCTAACAGGATTCTTCTTTCTTCCAATTGTGAACTAGTAAGGAACAATTTTTTGGGTGGAAACTGTGGCAACTTCAAGTATGGATTCTGAGCCTGCAATTGTTCATGCAGGCTGAGTAACTGCTTGTATCGCGCTGTGCAGTGGAAGACTCCATCAATGTATATGTTGTAGCCCTGTATACAATTTAGAATAAAACACCAAACCTTACTGCAAACCAGATTTAGCATTAAACGCGCCACTTGTTAAATAGCAATCCCTATTTTATTTTATACTTATTAAGTACATACAATTGTAATGTAATAGAAAAACAAAATAAATATATCTACCGTGTAAGATATCCCATTGTCGTCGTGAAATTGTTGCAAATCTGGTATAGAAAAATGCATTTTTGGTATAAATGCAGACGTTTATCATAACTCAATGCCACATTAAATAATTTGAATGAGTTAATCACTTTTTATTCGAAACAGTCGCCCACTTTTTGTTTTATTCCTTACACCAAAACATTTTCTTCTTCTTCTTCTTCTTTGATTACTGGCGACGAGCTTGATTATGAAGCTATTCCGCCAATGTCACGTTGTTTCAGACTGCAGATTACTGAGGTATTAATCTGGGTATTAAAGTTGAATGTCTTTATGATGAAGACTTTTGTTAATGGGAGAAGATAAACGAAGGGGATTTGACAGTTCCATAGAGAATATAACCACTACGTTAAGACAGTTCTTGAGTGACAGTTGACTCTCTTTTTTCCCTCGTAGCGTATTGAACAAAGAAATTATAATATATATGGAAACGTATTGAATTGATGTTTTCCCAAATGTTAGTGATCTACAACAACATGTATATGATAAGTAGACATCACGCATAGAAATATTATTTTAAACCAATAAATAAATAACACCACATGCATTAGATATAACTAAACGTACAGAAACATCTGACACTTATGACTAAAAAGTTAGAAAGGACTTTAGACTTAGACAGTTACCTATGTTATAACTTTATTTTGTTAATTTCTATAAATTTACATAGCTGTCTAACAAAGGGAGAGTCTACCAAGGAGAGGATACACTTGAAACTAGTGGGGCGGGAGACGTTATCAGGAAGAATATTATATAGGGGATATCGTAATTTGGGACAATTAAAGAATAAATGATCGGCGCTTCCTTCCTCCAAGCCACATTCACAAAGTGAATGGTCTCTAACCCTTAATTTTGCCAGATGAATCGGGGTGCATGCATGGCCGAAACGAAGACGACAGATTGTGGAAATAGCAGTTTTGTCCAATTGACGGAACTTGAAAACCATGGTTTGACTGGGATATCTGGAACAATGTCTCCATAGTATTTTCCCTTCACCGATTTAGATACCCGCCACTGCTCATTCCATGTGCGAGTTAGTCGAGTAAGGGACAAAGACATAAGTCTTGGCTGAAGTAATTGTAGTATTCCAAGGAACCACTCTGAGTCGCAAATTTTGCACAGGAGTCCACAGTTTCATTGCCATGAATCCCTTCATGACCCGGAATCCAGGCCAGTACTATTTTAAGGTTATGTAGAGCACACTCAAACAATGTCTGTCTTATTTTCAAGGTAATAGGGAATTTAGATTTGGAGCGGAACGGATTGGACATTATGGCCTGAAGACTACTTAAAAGAGTCGGAAAAAAATTATAGATTTATCTAATTTATGCGATTGGGCAAATCGAACAGCTTCAAGTATTGCTATAGATTCCCCTGTAAATACAGAGGTACAGGGAGGAGATTTAAAAGAAAGTATGATGCGTGAATTAGGAATCCAAACAGCCGAACCCACGCACGCGTCATCTGATAATTTAGAGGCATCGCAAAACATTGGTAACCAACCCTCCCATTTTGAATTCAATATCTCATTAAAACAATGTTTGCCTCGATTGTACCTTTATTTATGCCGAAATTGAGAAGGACAGAGGGTTTAAAAATTAGGGCCTTATAAGGAAGGGAGTACAAAGGACTAAGTGAGGATTGGAACGTTGGGCAAGATAATTGAGAAAAACTGCGGAAACTAAGAAGAAGACAAGGCATGGACCGTGGATTACTTGGAAGTGACTGTGAAAGAGTTCTAAGTTTATCTAAAAGAGGGTGAGAAGTAGATTGAACAATTTTAAAGAAAAATCTGTCACACAGGTACTGGCGACGGATATGAAGGGGGGGTTCAACGCACTCCACTTGCATGGCATTGATAGGAGTAGATTTCATAGCCCCCATAATTATACGTAAACATCTAGCTTGTATTTTATCCAAACTATTCAAACCTGCCTTATTACAATGGTCTAGCAGAAAACAGCCGTAATCCAGGTGACTTCTGATAATTGCATTGTATAGCAATTTTTGAGTAAGGATGTGACCCCACCAAACTCCAGACAGGGAACGCAAGATGTTAATCATTTTTTCACATTTTTGGGAAATGTAAAGGCAATGGGGATACCAGTCATCCTCGAATCTAGT
>NC_051139.1:13078206-13128206 GCF_014839805.1 Manduca sexta
GGCTTCCTCTACTACTGAGAGAGATTAGGCCTTAGTCCACCACGCTGGCCTAGTGCAGATTGGTAGACTTCACAAACCCTCAATATTCCTGTAGTGAATTTTGCAAGTACGCAGGTTTCCTCACGATGTTTTTCTTCACCGTTAAAGCAATAACATATAGTTTTATAAAAGTCAAAGATATATTATTATATTAAACAAAATTAATTCGTTGTACCTATTTATAATCCGTATCCGTAATCTGTGAAGCAGTAGGATTAAAAACCACTTCATAGCTACCTATTAGTGTAATATTTTAAGGCGTATTTACTTTAATTTAATCATTATCGTTTACGTTTAAAATACTGATTAGTTTAGATATAAGGTATTTTTATCTGTTTTATCAAATAAGTAGTAGAAAACCTTAAATTGGAAACAATATGTATTGAATTTAAACATGGCCTGTTATGGAATTATTAGCGTCTGAAAGCATTTAAAGCCGACACTCCTGCGCCTGATTTCTCTGGTCTTGTCGGATTGCCGTCTCACCAGGCTACGAAAGGGAAGGAACATAGAGTTTACCTGTGTATTGCGTACATACATGTACACTATAATATCTCCTGCATACCTGGTTAATTTCTGTTGAGATTGGCTGCGGTGGCCGAAATTCAGTTAAGAGTGATTTATACGTTCTGTTATTAATTAGTTATCTATATATTTTCGTGTAGATTATATTCATACACTTTTGTTACCATTAATAACAACAATTGGTTTTGAATACTCTTATCGTAATAGAGCGTTTATAATCAGCAACTAGCACACATTCGTGGAGAAAAACTTCACTATATATTTTTTGTAGCAGAAAACTGGAAAATAAGCAAGTAGGTCGCCTCATTGTCCTATCTACCTAACTCATTGTGTGATTCTTCTACAAATATTTGTTTGAAAAAATAATTATCAATCTTCCTCATTTTGCATAGAAGGTATTTCACACTTTAGCAGGTAAGAAGAAAAAATAATTAAATGAAAATATACTAGTCATTTATTTAAAACATAAATGTTAATACTATATTTTTATTTTAAACGAGCTTCAATATTGTATTAAATTATAGTTTTGATTAATCACTTGCCACTTAAAAGGTCTAGTTCGCTACTGTTTGCGCTAACATTGTCACAGTAATTTTATGAAGAAGTCCACATAAAATAATATATTTTACAATTTTGTGCAATCGTTTTTTGATTTGAGTGAAAGTGTTTGGATAGAGGCCAAGACATCTCGATGTCACGATAAGAGCCCGAAATGCAGCAAAATAAACAGTTCACCCACACCACTCCGCATTTTAATGTGATTTAACATAGCGCGCATAAAACTATTAGTGTCTGTTTGTTTGTTGTTAAATTAGCTCATGCTTTGTTTCACTCTACTAAAATTTGGTACAACATTGTCGTTTCGTTCAAAGCAGAATCAATTGTGCTATATCACGCTCGTTTAGATATTTGCTAAATCTTTATTATTGTCAGGAATACCAGGCTAGCGGGAGTGTTTTTCTCACTGGTCCATAATCTATTATTAATTTTGGAATCACCTACATTATTTTTGGCGTCAATATTTTTTAGTTAGATGTTAAACATTCTCTGCATTGCATTTTGAATGTGACAAATTGTGTAGCGCGGCAGAGATTCCCCCCAACAGTATTTGAGTAGCACAAGCGATAATACACAGGCAAACTTTAGTAGACAACGCTAATATTGACTCAGGCGAAGGGTTTCATTGCATTAGCATGTCACGAAGGGAAACTATAAGTTTTTAATATATTTGTTGTATTTAGGCGTTTTTTTATACGTGTCGGCTGAGAATAGGCTCGCGAGTCTTAATCTTAAATTATGTGATACAAATAACATTGCTGAATTAATCATATACATGCGCATTTCTAGGTAACCTTGGAAGATACAGACGTTAACTTTGGTCCGAGCTAGAGAGAGAAACCATCTTGCACCCTCTCGTCCTTATATGAGGCGATTTAGGGAAATAAAAATAATTCACAATTAGTAATTACTTTCCTTTTCATCTCGCATTCGCCAAACTTATTGCGTGTTATTCCTTATTATGATGTAATATTTATTGAATTAGGCAACGAGTGAAACACCATGCTGTGGATCAACAAATATTTGTACTGTACTTGGATCAAGGCATCTTCGGCATAAATTCCTTCAGAATATAAATTATTCATATCTAACAGACGCAAACAATATCACTATGAGTTGAATGTAGATATTATTTTCTTAACAATGATTTATTAACAAATTTAAAGTTTTATACAATCGAAAACAAAAGGGTCGGTATGGCCCCTTCGTTTTTGATTGTTTTAAATATGTTTACCGCTTATACTAATAGGCTATCCAATACACACATAAACAAATAAAGAGAAGCTTGTACTATGTTATGACTCGTTTTCGTACGCGTAGTAATTGCGAAACGAGATGTGAAATCTTTCATTTTCCCCCTTGACTTTGCTAAACTTTCACAACCAACCTTAGATTGTTTTCTTTTATTCTCCAAAAATAGAATTGAGTGGCGTAAAATGTTTGTTTTAATTGCTGCAGTTAGTGGAGTTCTCTTAGAATTCCATATTTGATTATAAGAATATAACTCGACCGACAACATTATGACAAATTATAGTTAATTGTGTATTCAATATTTGACAGCAATTTGTGTAGAATAATATTTAGGTTAAAACAAGTTCGCGTTTAAATTTTGCTTGACCAAAATATGAATATAACGAGAACATAAACACTGAAACAGCAGACAATGAATAATTTTGAACTATAAAATATTTCTTATTTAGCATGTCCATTATCAACAATACTCAGCTAATAGTAACAATGCCTTGACAACACACTTAAAATATAGTAGTTTAATATAAATATTTGTTTCGAGGTAGAATCTCTGGGTACGATTGGATAAAATCATCTCGGCAGTAAATGTCATCCAGATTTTATATTTTAAAAGTGAAATCTTTAGGCTAATAAAATCGGTGCTATCTAACTAATGCATAGCAACAACTTGCGTTGATTATGACTTGTTGCGTATCGCATCTCGGCTGCATAGATGTGACCTTTGCACTGCGCGCACGCAGTAGGTATGTGCAGTTTCTGTTATGATAGAACTAAGTAATCCATACTAGATAGAACCAGTTCAGGACATAATATACTTTTAAATATTGGTCACTAGAATTTCATTCAGGCAAAGCTGAAAGTTAGTAATGTAAAATACTTAGTATATTCAGTTTAATGGCGGGATAGACATTGGGTCGAAAGAACTTGCGTAATATTTTGTATCGGCTTCCAGACACGTCATAGTTTCTGTCTGTTTCTGCGGTCAAATCGCTCTGAATGCACGAGCATAAATCAGTCACGAGATCTCGTACATCAAATGCCAAATTTTATTGACAACAAAAATAAATTTAACTACGCCCGTAAAATGAATGCGGTTTAGATACGAAATTAAAATTGATGGATTATATTTAATTTATAAATTGTGAGTGACATGAATGCAGCCCGTATAAAAGTAAGATGCGTTTTTTTATAAAAATAATTGCGTAGTTTGCATATCAAGATAAACGATAACATGTTGGTTACAACTGAAGTTAAAGATATTCAAATACTATTTTCGACTCTATTAGTAAAATCCTTGTTTTTTACGAATACTTAAAAACTTCGGTTACCTAGAATGTATTACAAACGTCATATTACTCTGGAAATAACATTGACTAATGACTTCATTGTTTTTAGTCTTTTCTGATCTCTTTGCTTTGTTGGCACATGCATGCGGACGTATGCAGAAATAAATAAACAAAAACTTGAGTCCATTCACACTGGGCTGACATTTCTACTGCGCTGTTTCATGCCAATGTGCCTATTTTATACCTAGGATTAAATTTTATTGACGCAATGTGATGGATGTTTCCGACTAAGAAAAGATTCGTTTAAATTATTTGCTTATAACTAATGAAATACAAATCTGAGAAATACGTATTCTGAAAATTGTTTATTTTGCATATTAATGTACATAGTGCCGGATGTTCGGACGGTTTGACGGACTAAAATAAGTCCTTCCATGAAACGTCCTTGATATTATTTTGCTACGTGCTGTACTCATACAATTTATTTATTTCTAACATGAATGTGGGTAGTTGTTTTGAACACAATCAAAAATAATAAATGACATTCGAATATCAATTCTATTTGAAAGTTAATATGGATCGATGTAAAGCTACAAAAACATCGCTAGTTGTAAATTGTTGCTATGCGAAATCATTTTTTACGTATTTCATTTTATATAAGCAATTGTATAAATCAAGCGCTTAATGCAAATCTACAGAAATAACTTATGTTCATAAAATTATATTTATATTACAAGTAAAACGCGTGTTTCGAGTTGTACTAGTTTATTTTTTAAACGATCTGTTTTTTACATACATTTTAATTTAACAACAATAAATTTTATATTTTTATGTATTGCAACTTTGTTTTCATTGATAGTCGCTGGTACTATATGACACGGAGTTATAATTTCTGTATACACGAGTACATTTTATTATATGTCCAGCGTCAAATAAAACAAACGCTAATAAAGCTCAATTGCAGTTGCGAAACACAACTCCGGTTCAGTTGTACTTTACAGTTTAAGTACTTAAACCATGACTAATCGTGCACCAGCGTACATCATTTATATTAAAAATAGCTTCAATAGATTTGCGATTCAATGGCTAAAGATATATGTTTTGTATTTCAGTTGGCCTATTTTTACACGAAATGCCGGTATTAAGCGCGTGAAATGTGCACGTTATGCGTTAACGTAAACGTTTAAGTTTCATAGTAGATAGTGAAGACAGTTTTGTAGCCATGAATGGGCCGGCGCGACCGAGATTGTCCCTCTGTATCAGACAATCATAGACCAACTATTGCGGTATTGCAGATTGTCGAGTTTTTTAAATCTCTATCTCTTACTCAAACCCCATTGTTCTTCATTTAAATTCGGTAGCGAAGTCGTTCGTTTATCTTATATCATAAAATTATTAGACATTGGTCACTTTCTTATCGTTTGATAAAAATCGCGTCATTTCACGCTCTGCATATATCTGCAGACTAAAGTTCATAGTGAGTAATAGTGATGTAATTACGGCAATAGTTGAATAATACAATAATTATAAATTATTTGACGTGTAGTTTTACAATATCTCTAAAAGTTTTTATGAAGCGAATATAGCTACGATTAAATTGGAATATCGCAAGATAATTCTCACTACTTACTAATATTGTAAATATAATCGATATGTCAAAATGCATGTTGACTGCCGCGATGAATGTAGGCTTAAAATTGATTAGAGATGATCATTCTAAATGTGATTTATTTGGGTTAGTGGCATGCATTTTATCAAAGGCGCGTGTGTTTGTGTTTCTAATTTATATTCTCACTCCAAGACATTTTTATTCACTTCCAATACATAAAAATATTTCAAGAAGTCAAGTCGTAAACAAGAACAATATTTATTTTCAAGGCGAGCTGCAAAGCTAGAATATTATTTTGTTATATTGTACGAGTACGTCTATAATTAAAGCGTGAAGAGAGAACAGTTACAAAAATAGCTGTTTGTGTGACACCGTAAATCTCGGTTACGATGAAAGTTTACTGACTAAATCATCGGGCCACGAGCACACTTAATGGTACATTGAATTTTATTGCGTACTTAATAATAAAATTATGTCATAAATGATAATTAAACGGGAGCAATTATAATGTAACATATTCAAATGTTTCCCATATCACACGTTCGCCAAATGTGTTTATGTATACGGAATCGCTTTGTTCGGCTTTAACCACGCTTAACTATGATCGTCGGTTAATTTCCGACTTACAAACGTGATCTACGTATAAGTGACGAGCTCAATTTAGACCAATTAAAATTTAGTGCTGTGCCAACACTGTAGTTATATTTTAATGACGTTTAACTTTTAAATTATTTCCGTGCGTTTTCGTAATTTGTGGCATTGATGTGCATTTAAAACAATGAGCAATATAATACAATTGGCAATTCGTAATATACCATCTGCAAACCGCAGGGCGAATCCATGGCACCATATAAAATCAAATTATTAGTTGGTTCACGTATTAGGTATATTTCTGTTTCCGTTGGAACTAAAATGTAATAACTACAACAAATCGAATCGCGGTCCGTTAATCGTGTCTATTTAAAATATATTAGGCGTTCAGGTAAACACACATTTCATCCGCGGTGGCACGCGTGGTTAACGTTAACTTAATTTAATAGAAGTACCCTATCGCTGCGTAATGATGTAAATCGCGAACGAAGCGAGCTACTAACAACTAGTTTCCAATGAATGGGTCAGTAATCATCTGCATTTGAGGCCATTATCTCAATTGGCGAGCGCTCAATGAGCGACCGACCTCCACTGGCGGACACTGCACCCGCTCGGGTTACTCTACAATGCTTGTTTGTTTGCTTAACAATGTGCTTTTCTATATACCGATGCGTTCCACCATAGATTCGTGCGTCCATGTGGGTTTTATATTGTTTACTTATTGAATAATTTACGAAACATCGATGGAACAAGCAGCGTGCGTTAATAACAATTTGTTATCGTAAGTGCGTATAAATCTAGAACACATCACATTATCATGCGCGTGGTTTATTTGATTATAACCGATTACCTACAGCGCAGGCCTCGACATGGTCCTGACATTTTGTCTGCGGTTAAGTTAACTTTGCCTATTATTTTAATAATATGTGTTTACGCAGAATAACATTAATTAATCGCACACAAATACAATGTAACAGTGTTATAGTTGAATATTAATTATGAACGTCTTTTGCAGGTTACCACTACCACTTAATATATTAAATGGTAATATTGAACATTGACAATATATTATAAAATTTCACATTTCACTATTGTTGTAGTCTTTATTTGAGTTCTTCTTGTTTACCTTCACTATTGTCTCAGTCTGTTATTGTAAATTACAAACAACGTTGAGTATTAGTTACCAATTGCTGCAATTATTGTGTGTTAGAAAATGTACCTATACATAATAGATATATCGTTTTGGTTTCCTAGTTTTTATACATATGTAACTATAGTGCCGATTAGCGGACCTAGTACTTTTATTTGAACTTTTGTACATGTAGACAGTGTCCAATTGAGATTCCTTTTTGAGTAAACAGACACCAGATATTCCACTCTTATAGTTTAAAGATAAATATTCCCGACTTATTCACCGTGTTAGCTATATAAATCAGCATGTTAGATGTAAGAATATCACAGCCCGAGCAGTTGATCACGGAGTAATTATTAAAATTAATCCCTCACCGTATATTTAAGAACAACCACTGTTATAAGAATTACTTACACGTTAGATTCACGGAGAAAAATATTTTTCCCAGGGTTACGCAAGCGGTAATTGTGGTGGAGCACCTTAGTTGCCATCTTCCGAAGTTTGGTAAGTGAGGCACTCCATTTATACACAGTCTGCCCGACGTGATTCCGGAGAGAAATATTTTGTCTATTGTACCGCTGATTCCCTGTTGACACAGCTTCACGACACGAACAGAAACATTGCGGAACATTACGCATAATAGATCTTTCTCGGGAACCACCGGTCGCATACCTCACAGTAGACTAGCCGCTTGAGACCATAGCCCGCTTGCTACACTACACCACTGAGCGCCACGCTATGCATGTTTACGTTAAGAGCACCTACTATTTACTATTCTCATCTTCACTTTTTATATGTTGATGTATTTAGTGTTTATTGCACATTTAAAATAAAATATAAAGTAATATCATTGTATTTTGATATCTTATGGCACTTATGTAAATAACTGTTTTATGCACTACATTTGATTTAATTATAAGGAAAATATTATGCTTATCTAGAATTTTATTCAAATAAACTTATCGAAGTAATCGTAGGAGGCTCCTGGAAAGGCTTTAGTCAGTGAACCTGAGCGGAAGCCAACTGATCCGTGTAATGGAAGTCTGTGAGTTTTGCGCCGACGCCTTGCTCCTATTTTTTATACGTATTTATTTTGTAAACTCTTTAAAATATTCGCCTCCGTATCAGTATGTTATATATTGACGAGGGAAATTCTTTTCACAAATATTTTTTTTGTATGTGACAGATTCACTTCTGGGAAGGCAATATTAAAAGCCGAGTTCGTTATCTCTCCAGTGTAGTAAGTATTTAAATCTTAAGCAAAGGGCGAATGGAGTTGTTTATGAACCGTGCCACGCAAGGCGCACGCGCCGCTCGGGCAGGCGGCAGTACGGCTGTACGGCGCGGCATCCGACACTCGCCCCTAATCCGATTATGTGTAACAAAATGCTACGGCACAGCCACTCGCCGCGACGACTCTCACAGACAAGTTCCGCAGTGTACGTTACATGTACTAGCACTTGCAATTGCTCGCAGGTCGCGGCTCGCGTGCCGCCCTCACTGCCGTTTGTCATTTGTGTTCAGCTGTGTCACATTACCAGTTATTACGGCTTGTTGAAGGCTTGAAAGACGATGTCGCTGCAAACAAACGTCATTTCGAACCAAAACGTGTAAAACGATAGCTGTTTTTTGAACACATCGCTCTTGCTCTTTAATGTACTGTTTTATGTGTACTCTATAAAAATGACGGGTAATTTGTTTCTTTAAATGAAATATAAATGATATTAACTCAAAGCTTTATAGCTCTCAGGAATGTAACATTCTTCAAAATACGATATACATTCTTTATATTTATGCAAACGTGGGTATCATAATTTATATTTTTTGAAGAGCGACTTTAATTATAATGTACAAAATTTTGTTTTATTACTTTATAATTGCAACACTAAAAAACTATGCCATAACAAAGTAGAAATAATGAATAAACCCTGGTATTGCGTAAATAAACCTACTACGAGTAACTTTATGCCACAATTTGTCAGAATTAAATTATATAGTAAATTAAAAACTTCAAGCTCTTTAATAAGAGAAAATCCGACTGCAAAAGTTACTAAAATCCAAAAAAGAAGTAAATTTCTCGCGCACAGACACTATACATTTTTTTCCAATTCGTGTTTTTATGTTTATATGCCCACTGCCAGTTTAGCTTAGTAACAAACAAATATACAAAAACGATGTTTAATCAAAGTGTTAACTTTCATAAATGCCAGTAATTACACTGGCTACAGCCCAACAGTGCATGCACATTGCTGCTTATAGCTAAAATAATATGTATATTACTCCCATTTTTTTTTCTATTAGCGATTTTAAAATGACGTCTAAGTTAGCAAATTGTTCGTTAAATTTTAAATCATAGTAATGATCGTGAATGATCATGCACAACGTTTTTCAATATTTTGATTTATTTCATTCGTCATTGCGTTTGTGCACAAAAACATTTTCCTATTTGTTTAGAATGCGTTATTTATTATATAATCTATATGAACGTTACGAAACACTTACTGTATAGTTGACTAGATACCACTTACTGTTCACAAACACATTCTCGGTATATATGAAAATCGTTAAATAACAATATGTAATCTAAATCTTGAGTACCGAATTACGAGTTATTTCCGAATGTTTGTATTATTTTCTATTAGCATTAATTTTTTTAGTCTATCCCAACTGTTAATGTAATGAATTTCGGTTTTCATCTTGTTCGTCTAATACCTACATTCAAACATTAACCATCTACAATTACAAAATAATTTTGATGAGTTATATACTATGTCATACAAATAATTATTTTTGGAAGAAATTTAGAACTTTTTAATTATACTAGCTATGCAAAACATTAAGTGTGTGTAGGCCAGAAGATTTTAAATTGTGGGGGACTGAAATTGGCCTAAAACACCTCAACCAGAATTTTAACTAACCCCACTATTATTGCGCAGTCTCATAAATTGAAATTTAGCAAATTAGCATTAAGTACACATTTATAAATTCTCTACGTTAGTTATGTTTGCTTAGTAATTATTAGTTGGTAGATTTTAGAATTCGTTTTAATTTGTAATTTTTTTGTAAAATAGGGACATTGCGTGTTAATTTGTGAGTGTTGTGTACTCCTATAATTGGTACACAGATCAGAATGAGACTTTACTACTTTTATATTATATACGAGAAATGTGTGTTCTGTTAGAGAACCTTATTTAAATAAAAAAATGAATTAGTGGTGGAATCATTTCATGTTAATGCTCCAATTAGCACTGAACAGATTTTTATTAAATTTACTCTAAATTATGTAAACACAGAGTCAAAACCAATCACTAAATCGAAATAAATGGGTAAATTTAAAATGAATGAGAACAAACTATGGAAGATATTACAAAGCACTAGGTTCGATAAGTTTGCACGCAATTTTTGGCTAGTTTAACACAATAAAATGACGAAATACGTATCGAGCTTTAGTCACCTCAGTATCACAAAAAACTAGCAAATAAACTAACAAACCGGCTCACCACAAGCAACATCTGGAAGATAATGCCAAACAAAGGTGTAGCCTTATCTTTATGATAATTCATGTAATAAGCGATTAACAAATGAATATACTGATTTTACTTAATCCCAGTGATCGTTTTCCATATAAATACTGCAAGGTAAGATGTAACAGCAACAGTTGTCAAACAGCAACCATGCGTCTTTTCCTCGCTTTATTGGCTCTGGGCTTCGCAGCCGTAGCGGGTAAGTTTATTATAAATAAATAATTAAATAATTTTTAAATAAAATTAATAATATGTCCAACGTAACGTAGCCATAAAATCATAATTTAAATAATATGTTACAGCTGTCCCGGCAAACCCTCAGAGGATCGTGGGTGGTTCTACTACCACTATTCAGCAGTATCCCACCATTGTTGCTCTGCTGTTCTCCAGGAATGGAAACACTTTCTTCCAAGCCTGCGGTGGTACCATTCTCAATAACAGAAATGTCCTCACCGCTGCTCACTGCCCCAGTAAGTATAGAAATTGAATCATTGAGGTATGAAAGAGATTCCGGGTATAAAACAGGAAGCTTTATGCTTTATTCTATTCGCAGCGGAGACGCAGTCAACAGATGGCGTGTTCGATCTGGTTCGACTTTCGCGAACAGCGGCGGTGCCGTCCACAACTTAAACAGCGTCAGGATCCACCCTAATTACAACAGGAGAAATCTTGACAACGACATTGCTATTATGCGCACCGCCAGCAACATTGCCTTCAACAACGCCGCACAGCCCGCCAGAATTGCTGGCGCCAACTACAACCTCGGTGACAACCAAGTCGTCTGGGCTGCCGGATGGGGGGCCATCAGGGTAATTTTCTTTGTTGAAATTTGTGTGCATTCAAAACAACAGAAAATAATCAAAATATCAACCAGATATTTTTTTTGCGACAAAATTATGTTTTTAAATACTATTATTATTTCAGAGCGGTGGTCCTTCATCGGAGCAGCTGCGCCACGTCCAGGTCTGGACTGTGAACCAGGCTACGTGCAGGTCTCGTTACGCCAGTATTGGCCGCACCGTTACCGACAACATGTTGTGCTCTGGCTGGCTCGACGTCGGCGGTCGCGACCAGTGCCAGGGTGACTCCGGCGGTCCTCTTTACCACAACGGTGTCGTCGTTGGAGTGTGCTCTTGGGGAGAGGAATGCGCTTTGGCTCGCTTCCCTGGTGTTAACGCCCGTGTCACACGCTACACTAGCTGGATTAGCAACAACTCTTAAATTTTATGAAGTGCAATAAAAATATCGTCTACTATAAAAAAGGTTTTTTTTTTATTTTAGTGTTGTTTGGGATATACAACGTGTTTCATTGTGAACTACGAACACTTATACTTCATTCGATGTGCATTATATTTTCTAATTATATACCTCCTGCAGAAACCCAAGCTTTTTTCGACTTATACCGAGTTGACCGTTTAGTTAGCGGCATCAAAAAATCTGAGAGAAAGAAGGCTTTATCCTTTAAACGATTTAAGCTGATATTGTTTTCAACACTGGGTTATAATAATTAGCTGGTGTGCCTATAGGTCCTTATAAACGTTTAGAGCTTCCATACTTCAACACAAATTTGATTTTGTACTGACATGGACAAATCATATAATTATCTTATTAGTAGCCTCAATAACGCGTGGAATTAATCAGGACACAGAGCGCGAAACAACTTTTGCTGCACCCACTCTTAAAATCTTCCAGTGATAACGTCCAGTTCTATTAGAACTAAAAAGGTTATTGGTAAATAATATATCATTCATTTTAGTTGCATGCCATATTAGCTTAACCTTATAAAAGAGGAACGTCGTGAATATTATCGACGATTATTCAGGTTTACGAATATTCATGTGCATTGGAGATTATTTGAATCATGTAACCTTGGTCTGTTGTAGTGGTAAAAGGCCACATAATGCCATATCAGATTATTCTAGGCCACCTACAATTAAACCACTTAGAATCTTTAAAAAATATTTCGTTTCCTATGCTCTAAAAATATAATTGTGATAGAAATTAATTACACAATTAAAATATGAACACCTGTTGGATTCAAATTTTCATATCATATCATAATTTAAATTAATCCTTTCGTAGCTAATAACATAGTTTTCGAGTTATCGTGTATGAGCGATATCAATTAGGCATTCGATAACCTGATAGAGTAAAATCCAGTCATAGTAATCGATTAGACAATCTCATAAGACGTCATATTGTTAGAGATAAAAAAATGTATGACCAATAAATTGCAAAATATGTTTTGTTATGTATGGTTGCTCCTTAGACATCACATTGGATCCAATATATTTCAGTTCAAACAGGCCGGCATAATTGTATTGACTGGCGATGGGTTGTATCGTCGTTTTACACTCTATTTTGACCCTACTCCACTTGAAGGTACATATATTACAGCGAGAACTTGCTAGTCTAAAGACGGCCTAACATTATTTTAAAATATTTTATATAACTTCGTTAATAATCCAATTATTATATGACGCCGACATCAGTTGGCGCAAGCGCCTGTCTGCGCGATGACGAAAACGTTTCTGTTACTGTAAGCAGTTGTTTGAGTAGGCGTTTTTAAAATAAATTGAATATTTCATTACGTAATATTTTTAAAAATATCGGACACGTATAAACAGAGTAGTTATTATATATTTCATAATATAGTAAAATCAAGTGAAGAACACAGAGATCGAAATGTTAACGATGTACTTCAATATTTCATTTTAAATAATTTATAGCTGTTAATTATAATTGTATACACTCTACTATGGTGTTTTATAAAAACTTATGCAACTGTGCGTTACTGTCAAAACGTGTAGCTTATTATCAGTGTTCAAAATAAATTGATTTATTACAGATTAAAGGATAATATTAGTATACACGAGTATAATACGTACATAGGTAGTAATACTTTGTTTACATAAGTTAAAAACACTGTAGTAACGATATTGGTCATTTTCCTTTTAATGATATCGGAACCCAAAAGACCGGCTACTAGATTTAAAGACACTTTAGACATTATGTGTAGATCAGACCGTCAGCAGCTAAAAAAAAAAGTGTAATTGTAAAATGAAGATAGATATTGTAACTCCTTTTTTGGATGACCAACAAGTCACTCCGCTCCGTGACCATGAAGGCTGTAAAGTCTTCGAAACGTCGGAAGTAAATGATAAAATAAAAACCCGCGATAAAATCCGTAAAAATAATTTTATTTTAACGACATCGCTATTATATTTTCCACCGATTACAACTCGATGATTCCCAAGTGGTTGTTGTTTTACGTCAACTAAACGTTCTTTAATACGGACTGATATATTTCTTTTGGTTTCTCCTCTTTGCTTTATGAAGTCTGCAGTTGCTGAACATTCTTCAGGCTCCAAATATTATCTTAGATTAGACAAGCCACAAATCCTCGCCAATGAACACCGATTACTACCTACGATAATTCTTGGGCTATTAAAATTTGTAAAAGTCCAAATCTCAATAGGAATTATGTTTGGAAGCTTGCACAAGCCTTGGATTATGTTATAATTTTTTAAATGAGAACCCAAAAGACAAGCTGCCAGACCTCGTGACAGTGTGAGCTCTTTCTGCGTCGATGGGATCGTCGTCAGCAATTTGTTTTTATAAAATATGTGAAATTTTGGATATAATAATAATAATATCAGCTCTGTATTATATACTGTCCCACTGTTGGGCACGGACCTCCTCTACTAATGAGAGGGATTAGGCCTTTGTCTACCAAGCTGGCCTAGTGCGGATTGGTAGACTTCACACACCCTCGAAATTCTTATAGAGAACTTCTCAGGTATGCAGTTTCTCTCACGATGTCTTCCTTCACCGTTAAAGCAAGCGATATTTCTCAAAGAATACACGCATAATTTTTTTAGAAAAGTCAACCTTTGGGATTTGAACTTGCGGACATTCGTCTCGACAGTCCATTCCACAACCAACTGGGCTATCGCTGCTATATATGCAATTTTGTATAATGATAAAATAAGATAGATATGATAATGTTACATTTACTTTTCGAACGACCAAAACCTCAGTCCGGCTCGTGATAATAAAAGATATAAAGGTTCCGAAACGTCGCGTCGCAACAAAATAAACATTAACACCGATAAAACGCGAAAACTAGTTTTTATTTCAACCACTCTTTGTCAAATAGCAATTAATAACGATAACTTTTCCTTTTTTAGAATGAGATTTATAACGAATTAATTAGAATTGATATCTATATCTATCGATACTATTATACAAAGAGTTTGTTTGTTTGAACGCGCTAATCTCAGTAAATACTAGTAGCCAAGGGCCCATAACTCAATTCCTGCCAGCTTCCCTTTCGTAACTTGTGAGACTTTCCCGCCCTCACACCTACCACTACAACTCCTGTAAGCCAGGATCAGCAGTGATACGCATTTTATGACACCGCGCAGTGTAGCTCGGCGAGTCTCAGGGAAAACTAATATGCCATTATCCCGCAACAAAATTAATCAAATAGAAAGATAGGGAGGAGTTGGAAATATTAATTGTCCACTTCCCTCAATAGCAATGCGGATGACAAAATCATGATCTAAGGAGGCGTTTTAACCTTTTAGATAAGCTAGGTATTTATACCTAGTGCTTTAGCACCACGGATAAAATAAAAAGAAAGGGTCCTATCACATGAGCTGTTAGATTTGATTACAATAGGCATAGCAAAAACGCCGGAAAGCACGGAAATTCCGTCTAGTCTCAACAAGTTCCATGTAGTATACAACCCCAGATGTTATTTGCATAACTTGTGTAATATCTAATTATCATTAGAACAATTTGCAAACCGCATTTGTGCATATTAGTTGTACCTATATGTGGTGTTGGGTTCCCTTTCGGAACTGTTCACCCTTCGCCACTAGTATATACTTGTTGGACTTGAAAAAATCTTTTAATGTTGCATAGCCCATTCGAAGAAGGTTATAGGCTATATACCATCACGCTATGACCAATGGGAATGGAGAATCAATGAAAAATGTTGCGGAAACCTGAAAATTTATTCCTTATGAGAGCTTCTGTTGCGTCAATGCGTAAACGGTTAAAGTTACGCAACAAACGTGTATGACGGAATTGTTCCTCTTATAATATCAGCCCTGTATTATATACTTGCCCACTGCTGAGCACGGGCCTCCTCTACTACTGAGAGGGATTAGGCCTTAGTCCACCACGCTGGCCTAGTGCGGATTGGTAGACTTCACACACCCTCGAAATTCCTATAGAGAACTTCTCAGATGTGCAGGTTTCCTCACGATGTTTTCCTTCACCGTTAAAGCGAACGATAAATTCACAAAGAATACACACATGATTTTAGAAAAGTCAGAGGTGTGTGCCCTTGGGATTTGAACCTGCGGACATTCATCTTCGCTGTCCGTTCCACACCCAACTAGGCTATCGCCGCTTCAAAAGTTTTAAATACAATAAAATATTATGCAACAAAGTGCCCTGCTGCATCTGTTGCCGGTCTGAATGCGTTAAACATGAAAACGACCCTACGGATTACGATGAAATTTGGCATGGAGATAGTTTGAGACCTTGGGAAGGACATAGACTAATTTCTATCCCGAGAAAATATATATTTATGTAATAGATACCTCTATAGTGGAAAATCTTATTCACGCGGGCGGAGCTGCGAGCAAAAGCTAGCATTTGATAAAAGTGATAACAATTAACGCGGAGTATACTGTTCTAAAAACTTACACCTTTGATATTAGTTTATAAACTAATATCAAAGGAGTGAGACTACGATTAGATATATTTAATCGCATACTCGCCAATCCTACAAAAAGCATGCGATTTCCGAAAACTGTTCTAGCCCAAAGACATCCGATTTTATTTTATTTGCTGCAATTTTTTTATGAACTAAGTCTCATTCGTGGCATTGGTCGTCTCCAAAGTAAAAGTCCAATTGTGTAATTTGCCAGTATAGAACATAGCCTATGTAATATTAGATTTAAATACATAATTGATTATTGATTTTGTCTATATGTGTGCCCGGATTGCATCAAATCTAATTATGATTTTATTCAAAACAAACATCGTCACAAAGTTATGCATTTATAGTAAGATAAGATTTATTGTTTTGTATCTATGGTTATCGATGAATCTATTGAGTGAATGCAAGGGATTTAGCATGATTATCCTTATCTAATTGTGTTTCTTTAACAGCTTGGTTTTCCCCCTCAATTAGGACATGTAACACGTGAAAGTCTCAGTGATCAACGAAATTAAATTTTATTTTTCCTTGGCAGCTTACGAAGGGCTGCACCTACCGAGTTCGTTCTAATATTCTTTTAGTAAAGACCAAAGTCAGAGGAAAGAATGGAGACCATACACAGAAACTGAAACCAATAATAATGGATAGCGTTGATCTTTTTATTCACAATTACATGAATATTTTATAACTAATTCCCCAAAATACTTTGTCGTTTCCTGTATGGATTATGTTCACACAGTTGTTAATTATCGGTGAATGATAATGCGGTCATCGTCAAACTTCAAAGTAAAGGTATTTTTACCAACTTCTAGCGTTACTGGTACTCTAACATCAGTTTTTCATATAGTCTTTGAATCTAGCAGATTATGGGAACAATTGACAAAGAAAGATTTTTTAAAAAAATCATACTTTTTCTTGATTACCCTTTTTTTGTTAAGGTCTATGATACTAGTCAAAATGCCTTCGAATTTAAAGATTTTCCTCCTAACACCTTTAGCTGAAGAGGTAACAGCGTCTACTGTGCTGTGCGAAAAAAAAAAGTCTATATGATATTGTTTAATTTATCAGGTCACAAATTGCCTCATTTTTTACGGAACCAAGAGCAAAAGCGCATAGCAACAGCTGCAATATGGTGTCAAGCACTTTTGGTTCTAGGCTTGTGACTGTATTCTTACAGCATTGACCTTACCTAAGCCACTCTTTTAGAAGTTCTTAACCAATTTTGTCTAAGGTATTATGAGCTTAAGCACAATTAGAACGGCTCTGGCGAAATCCTAATATGTCAGTTGCATGCAAATGTCAAGCTACTTTACAATTTGCCCTCGACGTTATTGAACTATTGTCTTCAGTTTTTACGTTTACCAATAGTATCGTTCGGTACAATATGAAACAATTAAGGCTATGCTGAATTATACAGTATGCCGACAATAATAACATTCTTACCTATACGAAAAGTAGATCAATTGTTGGATTAAGATATAAAATACAAACAATGTGATTAATTTTTGATATCCATTTTCTCGGGAAGTACCCTACGCATTGACATTATTGGTTAATATTACGGAAGTTCAATCAAAACAAAGACTTGTCTTATCTTTGTGCGTGGATAATCTCCCGAAATCGGAGCAAATGTCTGGTATAAATTAAGCCGCGTATTTGAATGTTTATGCACTCTTCTGATATTAACATGCGGTCTTTCATCGTGTTCCTTCTAACCCTCTCCGCTGTGGCTGGTGAGATTCGAGACTTTCAAATCAATTGTTTGAAAATATTCGATATATTGATGTAATATATATTACTATATTTATGTTGTTTTTTTTTCACAGCTGTCCCAGCTAATCCACAAAGGATCGTGGGCGGCAGTACTACGACTATTACTAACTATCCCAGCATAGTTGCCTTACTGTATAGTTCAAACTTGAGTCAGTGGCGACAATCTTGTGGTGGTACTATTATCAATAATCGGAGCATCCTTACAGCTGCACACTGTCCTCAGTAAGTATATTATTGTCACAAAACTGCTATTTACCAATGTTAATACTAATTAGGACAATTACGAGGCATTTTGGGACTTTGAATATAGATGGTTTCTATTAAGCGAGAGATGGCAGAACCATTAAATTCATCAATAATCAAATCTCTCTTGCTTTTATTATTCTTAGCTTTTTCAGGTATAAAACGTTTTTTTCTAATATCTAAATTGTTTTCAGCGGTGACACCACTAACAGATGGCGTGTCAGAGTGGGCTCCACCAATGCGAATAGTGGTGGAAGAGTAATAAATTCGCAGAGATTCATTATTCACGGTAGCTTCAACAGGCAGACGCTCAATAATGACATCGCAATCATTCGCCTCGCGGCTACCATATCTTTCAGCAACACTGCCCGGGCCGTAGGCTATTCTGGCGCTAACTATAATTTACGCGACGGACAGGTTGTTTGGGCTGCTGGGTGGGGACGAACTTCTGTAAGTACTTATTCTTATGCTACTTAATTTCGTATAAAAGTTTGTTAAGATGTTTGAAAGAAACGAAGAAAGATTTATTATTGGGACAAAAGAAATAACAAATTTATTTTTATATTTATAAAGTTTTTATAAAAAAAAAAACGATATTTTAAGGCATCTTTCTATATATTTATTTAAATTATACTTTTATCATAAAATACTATTTTATATAATTACACTCCTATTATTCCAGAGCAATGGTCCTGCATCGGAGCAACTGCGCCACGTTCAGATCTGGACTGTAAACCAGGGCACGTGCAGGTCTCGCTACGCCAGTATTGGCCGCACCGTCAATGACAACATGTTGTGCTCCGGCCGGCTCGACGTTGGCGGTCGCGACCAGTGCCAGGGTGACTCCGGCGGTCCTCTCTACCACAACCGCGTTCTCGTCGGTGTCTGCTCCTGGGGAGAGGGTTGCGGTTTGGCTCGCTTCCCTGGAGTCAATGTACGTGTTTCGCGGTACGCTAATTGGATCCGCAACAATGCGTAGTTTAATATTTCGTTTAAGACTCGTTGTTATTCTCCAATACGTACTAGATATATATAAGCTCTGTTCCAAAACAAGGCCTTGACTAATGCCAGTGCTATACTGATCTAAAATAGTTATGTATATATTTTTTTTAATTTAGAATTAGTTTTATTTAAAATATAATTGTAAAAAAATGTTTAGATTTACAGGGAAATCAAATCTGTTTTAAAATATTTGTGAATATATATTTTTTTATATAATTAATTTTATTTAAAATATAATTGTAATAATAAAAATGGTTTGATTTACAAGGAAAATGTCAAAAAAAAGGTTTTTTATTCGACAGAAATTCTAATCAAGATAATTTATATACATTGGGATGGTACTCTTAAAAACGAGCCTATTAAAATATCGTTTCATTTTAAAGACCGCCAATTCTGAGATTTTTGGAATTATATTTTACTTAAATATTATATATTATTGAAAATAAACGCTTTCGAAATATAAATATTGTTACATTGAAACTCAACCCCAAAAGAAATAGTTTTCCAAAATCTAGTTTATTTGTTTCTGACTGAGAATAACCGCGAATTACATTTTTTTTATTTTACCTTTATATTTGCTAAAGGCAATAATTAAAAGCTATTTATATTATAAATATATATAAAAAAAAAACAAAATTCTAGGTAGTTATGTATTTTACCTCTTTTGACAAATCAACGAAGATTTATTTATGAGTTACTCCGCTACGACTTTTCTTTATTATTTTTCCTATAAAAATATGGGTTTAAAATTATCCTTTTAATGATGCCAAGCTCTATATTTTTAGCACTTTATTATCCAATAAGTTTGAGGTTGGTTGCGATATGTTCTAAATAAGGGCCGGCGTATAAATGGCGAAGCGCAGCGCAGATTTGTTTACTGTCAAACTATTATCGACATTCTCGTCATTGAAATAATGTTCAAGATCAATTAAAACAATAATAAATTTACGAATGAATAATGCATGATTGAACCTGAGAAAAAGAAACTGGCAACTAATTCCATTTTAAAACCGTTTGTAAGGCTCTCGATCACTTTCTCGCCAGTATTGTTCTGGCATGATGGGGCATCGTTTCTCGGGCGAAGACTGGCCTTGAAAGCGACCTCAGCCCAATTAGTCTTCCATATTCCATCCGTAGTGCCTTGGAGGAGTGGTATCCCAGACCAAAGAGGCCGAGTGCAAGTTGAAGACCATCACAGGAGGGCGATTTATCTCAAAAGTTGCCTTGCAGGAGACATCAATATCTCGGATTTAATGATTACTAATATTGCTACATTGACTACGATAATACTTTTTACAATCTTAATTGCCACTGTAACATTACAGTAAAAAGATAGTTTCAGTATTATTTTAGTTCTACCACTGACTTTTTTCTTGAAATGTAACTAAAATAGAAAGGGTAGTAAATAATTTTGTGTTACTACGTAATTTCCAAGATTAACTACATTTTAAAAAGCATTGAGGCGATTTCGTAGCGTCCTTTGATCCACTAACTTATTGCTGAATATAATAAGTTATAAATAATTAGGTCAAATAGCTGTGTAATTAATCTGTAGGTATATATTTGAATATATAATAATAATATCAGCCCTGTATTATGTACTTGCCCACTGCTGAGAACGGGCTTCCTTTACTACTGAGAGGGATTAGGCCTTAGTCCACCACGCTAGCCTAGTGCAGATTGGTAGACTTCACATACATTTGAAATTCCTATAGAGAACTTCTCAGATGTGCAGGTTTCCTCACGATGTTTTCCTTCACCTTTAAAGCGAACGATAAATTCACGAAGAATACACACATGATTTTTTAGAAAAGTCAGATGTGTGTGCCCTTGGGATTTGAAACTGAGGACATTCGTCTTGGCAGTCCGTTCCACACCCAACTAGGCTGTCGCTGCTTGTGATATTTGAATAATAATTAGAAAATAAGTCATCTTGTAATCGATAGGCTCGCGCCATGGCAAAAACTATACCGCAATTTACTTCGTAAACAGTAAGGCTAATTTAATAGACATTGTATTATTTCTTATCTGGGCACGGGAAAGTGACTCCACTGTACCTGATATTGTGTGGATTTATGAGAGATGACTATGCCTCGGCAATGATTCCGGCCGGTTCATAACGGGATATGCACAGCCCGATGCCGGGACTCGACGTATTTTCGTGGACTGCAATGGCGGGTTTTGCACCTTGTTCACGGTGTTTGCTATTCCTGTAAATATATCTTACGACCAGCTATTGGTAAATAATATAACCCACAGGCTGGTTAGACTTCCGCCTTTTGGTTTTGTTTATTTATTTTTTTACAAAAACAGTTTATCTTTTAACGATAATATCACTCGTGTTTTTACAGCATAGAGACGACGAGGGCGAGGTTCCGCTATTTCATACATAATTTGCTTTATATATTGGCGGCGTTTGAGAATTTCCACCACGGTATCCCCTGCCTGTCATAAGAAGTGACTAGTAGGGGCCATCAGGCGGTTGCGAGTGGTCGGCTGCCGTTAGATTATACATTCCTGTAGTATCCGGCGTCAATGGCAGCTGACGCCGAGGTTGTCCTTCGGTGCTCGGGGGCTTCTGAGTCCGCCACAACAGAATTCGGCTCGTACCAGGCGGCACTGCGCATGGGCGGTTGCCGACGATAATTTAGACACTATTTGGAGGAAATCCTCAGCCGTCCCTAATGCGCCGAAGATGATCATCGCGGAGTTTTAGCAGGTTTTCCGTATGTAGTGCCGGCGGTCGCCTAACGTCTACCATCTCTTCGGGCAGCTCAACATCGGATTGTAACGCATGGTGATAACCGCTCAATCGTCCCCCAGAAGGCTAGACGGTAGTAATAAAATAATTTCTTCGCGCAACCAAACAAAAAGGCTGATAAAACTTAAGTCAAATAAACTAATGGGTTGATGGACCACTACATGTGAATTAAGGGCCGCACAGACGCAGTTAACTATAAGAGGCTATAAGATGTTAATATTTTGTTTTTATAGAAATACCTACTATTAAACTGACAGTAGTTTCAGCTGAATCTTTTATCAACAATGGATTAGTTTCCAGTTGTTGCAACTAAATTGCGAAACTAATCAATTGAACAGCGTTTCCTCCGCGAGGTTGTTTTATACAAGACACAATCATAAAATGATTTGCAGTCAAACACTAACCACGTAAAAAAATTGTCGTGGCTTGAAACTTCTGTATCAAATGACAAGCAGATTAATTAAATCTCATTAACCTACCCAAATGTAGGGAAAGTACCTTGTTATTGTTGACGTAGAAAATAAAAATAGTACCGCTAAAAACAATACCTTGTCTTATCTAGTTGAAATAGATTATGTTCCGGAAATCGATGTTATTTTTGTATAAATGCTCTGATTAATTGATACAATATGCACTTGTTCGCAAACATGCGGACACTCATCGCTTTACTTGCTCTAGGCATCTCCGCTGTAGTAGGTAAGTCTTAGTACATAATATTATACAATTATAAATAGATTTATGTTGATCGAGTGAATTGTCGCATCAGACGTATCTAATTTTTATATTGTCTGGTTATATCATTAAATGTAATCTTTAAATTGCAAGGACAATATGGGGAACGAAATTGTCACAATTTTATATTATCGAGAAAACTTTTATATTGAATATAAATTGACCATTGCTCCACCCCCAGTAAAAGTCGTTCCGGGATAAAGTTCCGATTATATTTTCCCGGGATAAAATGGAGCCTTTATTTAAAGTTAGACTTTTAGCAAAACATTGATGCATACTGCATTCAATTCCATATAGTAAGTACTTTTTGAATGATGCGTGTACAAAGATACAGACAGAAAAAATCTAAAAACTTTTGTTATTAGTATTAGTTTTCTTTAATGTCTATAATATACAGACATGCCTTTTTGTATGTCCACAGCGGTTCCAGCTAATCCACAAAGGATCGTGGGCGGCAGTACTACGACTATTAATAGCTATCCCAGCATAGTTGCCTTGCTGTATAGTTCGAACTTGAGTCAGTGGCGACAAACTTGTGGTGGTACTATTATCAATAATCGGAGCATCGTTACAGCTGCACACTGTCCTCAGTAAGTATAGTATTGTCATAGGACTGTTATTAATCTATGTTAATACTAATTAGAGTAATTACTAGGCATCTTGGGACTTTGAATATAGACGTTTTCACTTAAGCGAGAGACTGCAATACCATGAAATTCATAAATAAATCAAATTTCTCGATAGTGTCACTCATATTATTCTTAACTTCATCAGGCAAAAAGAGATTTTTTATAATATCTAAATTGCTTCCAGTGGCGACAGCACTAACAGATGGCGTGTAAGAGTAGGCTCCACCAATGCGAATAGTGGTGGAAGAGTAATAAATTCGCAGAGATTCATTATTCACGGTAGCTACAACAGGAGGACACTCAATAATGACATCGCAATCATTCGCCTCGCGGCTACCATAATTTTCAGCCCTACTGCCCGGGCCGTAAACTTTGCTGGCCCTAACTATAATTTACGCGATGGACAGGCTGTTTGGGCTGCTGGGTGGGGACGAACTTCTGTAAGTATTTATTATTATGCTACTAAATATCGTATAAAAGTTTGTTAGAAGTTTGATAGAAAGAAAATAAGAAACGTAGAAAGATTTATTTTTGTTACAAAAGCAGTATAGCATTTAAAATAGAAAGGAGAAAAATATAGCACAATTATACCTATTGTGCCAACAATGGGAGACTTCATTGAGCGCTCGCTGATTTTTACTAAGGGTGACGATTTGGATGATCTTTGGCGAATTTCGCATAAATCTTTGAATAAATTTGAGGAAGTTATGTTTTAATAAATATAAAAACATACTATTTAAGGCATCCTTTTCGATATATTTATTTAAATTATAGTTTTATCATAAAATATTATAATAAAATATTTTTTATACGAGCACACTCCTTTATTCCAGACAAATGGTGCTTCATCGGCCCAACTGCGCCACGTTCAGATCTGGACAGTGAACCAGGCTACGTGCAGGTCTCGCTACGCCAGTATTGGCCGCACCGTCACCGACAACATGTTGTGCGCCGGCTGGCTTAACGTTGGCGGTCGCGACCAGTGCCAGGGTGACTCCGGCGGTCCTCTCTACCACAACCGCGTCCTCGTCGGTGTCTGCTCCTGGGGAGAGGGTTGCGGTTTGGCTCGCTTCCCTGGAGTCAATGTACGTGTCTCGCGGTACGCTAATTGGATCCGCAACAATGCGTAGTTTTATATTTCATTTAAGACTCATTCGGCTTCTCTTATACCTAATAGATAATAAAAACTCCGCTCCAGAACAAAGCCTTGACAACGTGGTGTTATACGGGTCTAAAATATTTGTGAATAATGGTATTTTTATTTAAAGTATATTGTTACTTGAAAAAATGTTTTGATTTCCCAGGCAATTAACTCTTATGTAAAAAAGTTGTGAATATTTTTGACAATTTATAATAAAATTATCTTAAATATGTTTGTAATAAAACAAAATTTTAATTTATAAAGAAATCAAATCATTTTTTTAATCTTTGAATAAAGTTTTATAATGGATATGGCCAAAAACAGATTTTTATTCTACAAAAATTCTAACCAAGATAATTTATATACATTTGGCTATCCAAGTGTATATAAATTATCTTGATGATTTGGATACTACTGATGGTCAGTACTATACTGATCATCAGTAGTATCCAAATCATTTAATTTTAAGACCTCTGATTTTGAGATTTTTTGTTATTTTATTCTACTTAAATATTAACCTTAAAATGAACGCTAGCGAAATATAAATATTGCTACATTGATATAAGTACATCCTAAAAAGGGTAAAGTTATTAGAAATCCGGTTTATTTGTTACTGGCTGAGTACAAAAGTGAATGATATTTTTTTAATTTAACCTTTATTTCCGTTAATGACAATTGAGAGCTATTTGTATAAAAAATATAGATTACTTATTCTACTAAAAATTTTATTTTAACCCGTGCCGACAGGGCCTTGAAATTTTAGAAAATAGCTACTTCAAGTGCCTCTTAAATGTAGTTGTAGATGATCACTCAAAACCGTTATGCTATAGAAATATTAATTAAAACATAAATTTGTATAATGTTTGTATCGGTATTATTAATAAAGATATAATTTTTATATTTATTTATTTGGATATTTGGTCTTCAATGTCTCCTTTTTACAGTCGAGGTAAATTTTTCTATGTTTTTGCACACAATGTAATAAGAACTGCTTCTGTTCTTTATCTGTTGTAATCACATCATGAAAGTCTGTCATTAGTTTAACAGATCTTTCAGCTGTATTATTAACTGCTTTCAAGCAAGAAGCCTTCTTTTCAGCTTCCACAAATGCCGCGTTACCTTTCCATAAAGATATAGTTTCTTGAAGAAAACTACTGTCAAGTTTCAATCGTTAAAATAAATCTTTACTTTTGACAGAAACATATGACACAAAGATTTCCCTGAAACAATATATAATACTTATAGTGCCGATAAATTAAACTAATGTCCAATTTGAATGCCAGATTAAACACTACTACATACCATATAGAGAGCCAGACATCAAAAATGGAAAGAATGGCTATTTCTTCTGATAAGTACCACAAGTGTTGACTGAACTTATGTATAGCCGCTTTGGAAATTAACTTGTCAACTTTTTCGTAAGCTGTTCTTTCTCGTCATATGAAATAATAATTGCCCGGCGTTTTTCTTTAGAACTTGTTATGTCCAGACCAGGTAACAATTTTCTATCCTAATGAATAGTAACTACTTCGGGAACGTTATTTTGAAAATTAGATTTAATGGATACCGCTCTATCTTTTCTCATTTGTGTTCGAATGCGTTGAATAGAAGATTTGTTGATCAGGTAATTATCAAAACTAAGGCCAAGTGCTTCTATTAAAGATTAAATTATAGAAATAGAATCTCTGATGCTTTTTTTTATTTATTTATTTACAAATCATAGCACTTACATTATGTGGATTATTACAACTGAGTTAGGATGCGCACTTAGTTTAGAACTGGTATCGCGTACCCTTTACAAACCAGTAACAATAATTAAATTTGTCAGACTCTAGTTCGAAGTCTCAAAGTTATAAAAAAAGAAAACAAATAACAATAAAAATAATAATAACTACAAAAATTCTCTATAAAGAATGAACTACTAAAATAAAACAGCAGGAGTTTGCTATTTTCTGTAACATCTAGAAAAATATAATATGACTATAAACTCTTCATCATCATCATCATCAGCCTATATCTTTGTCCACTGCTGGACATAGGCCTCCTCCAATATACGCCATTTTACCCTGTCTTCGGCCTGTCGCATCCAGTTCTTACCAGCGACCTTTCGCAGATCTTCACTCCACCTAGCTGGAGGGCGTCCTACACTACGTTTGCCGAGCCGTGGTCTCCACTCAAGAACTCGTTTACCCCATCGGTTATCGGTTCTTCGACAGATATGCCCTGCCCACTGCCACTTCAGTTTGCTAATCCTGTGTGCTATGTCGGTGACATTGGTTCTCTGACGAATGACCTCGTTACGAAGTTTATCCTTCAGAGAAACTCCGAGCATAGCACGTTCCATAGCTCGCTGAGCGACTTTGAGCTGGTGGACCAGCCGTACTGTGAGCGTCCACGTTTCGGCACCGTAGGTCATGACAGGTAGGACGCACTGGTTGAAAACCTTCGTTTTCAGACATTGTGGTAGAAGTGACGAGAAAACCCGACGCAGTTTGCCAAATGCGGCCCAGCCCAGCTGGATTCTCTTTTTAACCTCCCTCTCAAGGCTGTTTCTTCCTAATTGCAGAATCTGCCCAAGGTAGGTGTATTCCGAAACAACTTCGAGAAGGTGGCCATTGACAACGATAGGTCTTGGATCTAGGTGGTCATTGATCATAAGTTTTGTCTTATCCAGATTCATTGTTAGACCTATTCGCTGTGAGGCCGAAGCTAGGCTGTTTAGCATCTGTTGCAGTTCCTCCAGTGTTTCTGCCATTATCACTATGTCGTCTGCGAATCGCAAATGCGAGATGTACTCACCATTTATGTTAATGCCCATACCTTTCCAGTCCAGAGTCTTGAACAAATCCTCCAGTGCGCACAGGGGCCGATTATACTCCTCGGATTTCTGTATAATCTGCCTCACTGTGTGTATGTGGTCTATGGTACTGTATCCTCCGCGAAACCCAGCCTGCTCCGGGGCTGAAACTCGTCGAGTCTCCTAGCGAGGCGATTCGTGATAACCCTGGAGAACAACTTATACACATGGCTCAGGAGTGAGATGGGCCTATAATTCTTTAGAAGGGTTTTATCCCCCCTCTTAAAGAAAAGAACCACCAGACTCCTACTCCACGCCTTTGGAGTTCTCCCACAGTGTAGAACGGTGTTAAACAGCTTTTGTAGCTCCTGTATGACAGGAAGGCCACCTGCCTGCAGGAGCTCCGAAGTAACTCCGTCCTCACCGGGGGCTTTTCCATTTTTAAGTTGTCTCAGAGCCAACACGATCTCGCCTTGGTCGATTTCTGGCAGATCGTCGCTGTAGTGGCGCGTCAGGGTGGCTCTGGGATCATGGTCGACATGCCGTGGATAAGGAGCATGTGCAGCGTATAATCGACCATAAAAGTCCTCAATCTCGGCAAAAATCTCCGACTGTGACGAAACGGTTTTGCCCTTTTGTGTCGTTAACTTCGTCAGGTGGCTCCTTCTAAGCTGCTGAGCAAATACCTTAGACCCTCGGTTTCGCTCTATCGCTTCTTCAATGAGGCGTGTATTGAAGCTCCGAAGGTCTCGGCGTATCATTTTGCTATGCGCCTGTTAAGGTCTGACCTCTCTGACGAAGTAACTTGGGTGCTTTCGCGTCTATTTGCCATAAGCCGTAGAGTCTCATCCGAGAGTTTGGACTTTCTGCCTCTACGCTGCATTTTACAGATTTTGATGCCCTCTCCTTTAAGCGCATCAACCAGATTGTGTAGGATCTCGTCAATGTCTTCAGAGGGTGCCAATGCAGCGAATCTATTTCCGAGCATTCTCTGGAACTTTTCGGAACCCGCCATGATTTGGAGTGGATTAGGTCGGAGCGTGGACTTCATGAGACGGCTTCTTTCAAGCTTAATATCGATATTCAGAGAGCCTCGTACAAGTCGGTGATCGGATCCGGTATTAAACCTATTAATCACTGAGACATCTCTGAATATGTGCTTTTGTCCGTCATGATGAAGTCGATCTCGTTCTTTGTCACAGTATCCGGACTTCGCCACGTCCACTTCTCTGGGGGTCCCTTTTTGAAGAATGAATTCATCAAAAGAGCCCTCTTTCTCAAGAAAGTTTACGAGCATTTGTCCTCTGTGATTCCGACATCCATAACCATGTGGTCCCACTCTGGATTCGCCGTGACTTTGGATTCCCACTTTAGCGTTGAAGTCCCCATAACAACGTTGAAATGGGCCTTTGTGGTATTGTGCAAGGCTTTTGATATGTCCTCGTACATATCCTCCACGTCGTCGTCCGAATGTGTCGAAGTCGGTGCGTAGACCTGTATGATCTTCATGGTATATCGTTTAGATAACCGAAGAACCATATAAGCTACCCTGGTCGACACACTGGAAATTTCTTCAACGTTGTTAGTGAGGGCTCTATTGACGAGAAAGCCTACACCACCCTGGGATATCCTATCGCCTTCGCGGTAGTATATAAGGTGGCCCGAGTCTAAGGTGATAGAGTCCTCTCCTCTCTACGGACTTCACACAACCCTAGGACATGCCACCTTATGTTCTCTAGCTCCGTCTCCAACTGTGCGAGATGTTCATCAAGCCGAAGACTTCTGCCGTTGTAGGTTGCCAGGGTCAGTTGAGATGGGCGGCCTATCGTAGCCCGGGGATTCTTCGCACCCCTGCCCTGCCGTTACCGTGACCGCCGCCTTGGCCAGGAATAACAGGGCGACCGGGAACTGGGGCCATTTCCTATGATTCTGTATCATTGAAGGGTTTATGCCCATAATCGCCACGCTGGGCAAACGGGTTGGCGATCGCAGAGGCACAGTTCTTCGCACCGTTAATACTGCTGCCTGTCAACGGTCTGGGGGGGCTGGCTGTGCCTAGTTGAGCTAGGTTATACCGCCTTTAGCCGGTTGGAGAAAGGAAAGGAATTTATATAAGGAGGGATAATTAGAAAGGAAGAGGGAAATGGAAGGGACAAGGATACTAATGTCACGGAAGATAAGGTTTGTGACACTAGTAGCTAGAGTAGTTCGGGGTCGCATACCCGTAGCAGACCCAATAAGTTATCGGACAGATAGTTTATGGATCCACCCTCTGAACAATAATAATATAAACTATATAAACTCTTACTTAAAATTAATTACATAACCAAAACTGTTGAGATCAATACGAATGTAGGAAAAATAGTGACAGGGTTAGACATTAAGAACCATTGTGTATGTGTGTGTGTTTGTATGAGCGCGTGCGTGTGCGTGCGCGTTTGTGTTAGTCACCCAAGGTAATTAATAATTCTTCGGTATCTTCGTATGACAGTGTCAGAAACCACTCAGTTAATTTAGATTTTAACTTGCCTAACGGCAACGGTAGTCGGCAACATAACTCATTGTAGATGTGAGGCAGCAAAAAGGCAGTTAGAATACGATAAATACGGCGCTGACACAGGTGTTTAAATTCCTCAGAGTTAATTGCTCTCTTGTGTAAAGCAATAACAGCTTTGAGTATGTAAATTTGGCGTACTCGTAGTACTTTACACTCGGAATAAAGTTCGTCTGTAGAGAATCTGAAAAGTTTCCGCAACATCACCTTTAAATCAGATCGCTGAGTTCTCTCGAGTTCCATGAATTTAGTTTTGATCGCTCCACCCCACGCAAGAATGCAGTAGTACAGTAGAGACTGTGTAAACGCCTTGCCATCAACAGAATGTCTCTTGGGAGGATTCGTAGAGCTTTAATAACATAAATGGATTTTCTAATTCTGCAACTGAGAAATGCAAGATGCTTTTTAAAACATAAGTTTTCATCGATTACAACCCCTAGACATAGAATGTTGTCAGTGTAGATGATACATTCACAGTTACACACAGAATCATCAACACAACGAGTGTGAACTCTTAAGGAAGGCAAGACAGAGGGTTTAGATGCAAGCGTTTTGTAAAAAGCGATAGCTTTAGATTTTTTTAAGTTCAATGTTAATAAGTTTTGTTGTAGCCAATGGAAAACTGTTTCCATTGTAGATTTAGCATTATCAACAACTCTGTTCCAAGAAGAATCGTGGATAATCAAAGCAGTATCATCTGCATAACAAAAAATCTTACAACTTAATTCAGGTAATTCTAATAAATCGTTAATGTAGATGATAAAAAGAGTCGGGCCAAGAATGCTACCCTGTGGAACGCCAACATCGACAGTAAGTTCATTGCTTAAATAGGGACCAATTCTGACTCGTTGGCGACGTTCCGAAAGATAGTCACGGAACCAGTCATTTGCTATTCCTCTAATTCCTCTCATCTCAAGCTTTCGTAAAAATAATTGAACCGATACAGTATCGAAGGCCTTGGCAAGGTCAAGAAAGACTCCCAAGCAACATTTCCCATGATCCAAGTTCTTCGACACTACATCCATTAAGGAAAGAATGGCGTCCTCAGTAGACTTTTTGCGCCTAAACCCAAATTGGCTATCAGAGAGTAAGTTGTATTTCTCAAGGAACGATATGAGTTGTTTGTTGACAACCTTCTCCAAGAGCTTTCCAAAGATATTTAATAATGAGATGGGCCTATAATTAAAAAAGCAATTGGGATCGTTCATTGAAAATGGCGGTTAATTACTACTCGGCAGTGCATTAGTGTCCATTGGTTCCAAATAAATTACGAAGCTAATCAAATGAACAGCGTCTCCTCTGCGAGATTGCTTTCATGCATGACTCAATCATAAAATTATTTGAAATCAAACACCAACCACGTAAAATAATTTTGTCACGGTTTGAAACTTCTACATCGAATGAAACAGGAAGATTAATTATAATTAAATCTCATTAAGCTCCCAAAATGTAGGGAAAGTACCTTGTTTTTGGTGACGTAGAAAATATATAACAGTAGAGCTATACACAATCTCTTGTCTTATCTCGTTGAAAAAGATTATGTTCCGAAAATCGATGTTATTTTGGTATAAAAACTCTGAATTATTAACACAATATGCACTTGTTTGCAAACATGCGGACACACATCGCTTTACTTGCTCTAAGCATCTCCGCTGTAGTAGGTAAGTGTTAGTACATAATATTACACATGTTCATTAAAAAGAGATCGATGTTGATGAAGTGAGTTGTCTCAGCAGACTTATCAAATTCTGCCTGGTTATATCACTAAATGCAATCTTTCAATTGCAAGGATAACATTATGTATATTATTATATTATTAAAATTACCCAATTTTATATCACCAAAATTACTTTTATATTGAATACTAGCTTTTGCTCGTGGCTCCGCTTCGTGTAAATGTTTTCTGGGATAAATCCCGCTTTATATTTTCCCGGGATAAAATGGATGCCCTTACTTAAAGTTAGACCTTTAGCAACACGTTGGTGAAATCTGAATTCCATTCCCTACAGTTGTTTTTGCAGGATGAGTGTATAGTGATACAGACAGACAGTCAAAAATTCCAAAATAAATTCTTATTATTATTAGTTTTTCTTTAATGTTTATATACAGACATGCCTTTTGATATGTCTACAGCGGTTCCAGCTAATCCACAAAGGATCGTGGGCGGCAGTACTACGACAATTAGTAACTATCCCAGCATAGTTGCCTTACTATATAGTTCAAACTTGAATCAGTGGCGACAAACTTGTGGTGGTACTATTGTCAATAGTCGGAGCATCGTTACAGCTGCACACTGTCCTCAGTGAGTATATAATTATGTCAGACGGCTGGTATTAGTCAATGTTAATACTAAGTAGGGTAATTACTAGGCATCTTGGGACTTTGAATATAGATGTTTTCTCTTAAGGGGGAAACTGCAATACTATAAAATAAAAAAAAAAATCAAATTTATCTATAGTGCCGTTCTTATTATTTTTAACTTTATCGGATAAACAGATTTTTTATAATATCTAAATTGCTTCTAGTGGCGACAGCACTAACAGATGGCGTGTAAGAGTGGGCTCCACTAATGCGAATAGTGGTGGAAGAGTAATAAATTCGCAGAGATTCATTATTCACCCTAACTACAACAGGAGGACACTCAATAATGACATTGCAATCATTCGCCTCTCGGCTACCATATCGTTTAGCAACACTGCCCGGGCCGTAAGCTTTGCTGGCCCTAACTATAATTTACGGGATGGACAGGTTGTTTGGGCTGCTGGGTGGGGACGAACTTCTGTAAGTACTTTATTCTTTTGCTTTTAAATATAGTTTGAAAGTTTGTACAGATGTTTGATAGAAAAAAAGAAGCGTAGAAAGATTTATTTTTGGTACAATAGCAGTATAGCATTGAAAATAGAAAGGAGAAAAATATAACACAATTATACCAATTGTCCCAATAATGAGAGACTTCATTGAGCGCTCGCCGATTTTACTAAGGGCCCAGGTGACGATTTGGATGATCTTTAGCGTATTTCGCATAAATCGTTCAATAAATTTGAGGAAGTTATGTTTTAATAAAAATTAAAACGTAATTTTTAAGGTGCCCATTTCAGTATATTTATTTAAATTGTAGTTTTATCATAAAATATTATAATAAAATATTTTTTATACGAGCACACTCCTTTTATTCCAGACAAATGGTGCTTCATCGGCCCAACTGCGCCACGTTCAGATCTGGACAGTGAACCAGGCCACGTGCAGGTCTCGTTACGCCAGTATTGGCCGCACCGTCACGGACAACATGTTGTGCGCCGGCTGGCTTAACGTTGGCGGTCGCGACCAGTGCCAGGGTGACTCCGGCGGTCCTCTCTACCACAACCGCGTTCTCGTCGGTGTCTGCTCCTGGGGAGAGGGTTGCGGTTTGGCTCGCTTCCCTGGAGTCAATGTACGTGTTTCGCGGTACGGTAATTGGATCCGCAATAATTTGTAGTTTTATATTACATTTAAGACTCATTCGGCTTCTCTTATACCTAATAGTTAATAAAAACTCCGCTCCAAAATAAAACCTTGATAACGTGGTGTTATACGTATCTAAAATAGTTGTGAATAATGTGTTTTTTATTTAAAATATATTGTTGATTAAAAAAATGTTTTGTATTACCAGAAAATCAAAACTTATATAAAATATTTGTGAATATTTTTTTTATTCAAAGTAAAATAAAATATGTTTGTAATAAAATAAAATTTTGATTTACAAAGAAATCAAATTCTTTTTTTTTCCTGCATAAACTTTTATTATGGACATGCCCAAAAACGGAATTTTATTCGACAGAAATTCTAACCAAGATAATTTATATACACTGTACTGATCATCAGTTCTATCCAAATCATTTAATTTTAAGACCTCCGATTTTGAGATTTTTATAATTTTATACTACTTAAATATTAAACTTAAAATGAACGCTATCGAAATATAAATACATTTGCTATTGCATTGCATTTTGCTACATCGAAATACATCACCAAAAAAGGTAAATATGTCAGAAATCTGGGTTATTTGTTACTGGCTGAGTACAACCGTGAATAACATTGTTTTAATTATAACTTTATATCCGCTAATGACAACAATTGAGACCTGTTTATATAAAAATTCTAATTTAGTTATTTTACTAAAAAATGAGACAAAAAAAAATTGGGACGAAATTTCAGCCTCCTCTGATCCGTTAACTTAATACTGAATAAGAAATAAATAACAAAGTTAAATAGTAGCGTGAGTAATTATATGATTGAATATTTGATACAGAATAAAGAAGGGCTGTAAGGTATGTATTTGAATAAAATTTAGAAAATAAGTAATCTTGAAATACACGTGCTTGCGCCATGGCAAAAACTATAATGCAATTTAGTTCGTAAAGAGTAAATGTGATTTAGACACATTTATTTTTTACCTAGACACGTCAAAGTGACTCTACTCTACCTGGTAGTGAGTGCATTGATGAGAGATGAGTATCCATCGCAAATTGATACAATATGTCGGCTGGTTTGTAACGAGATATGTAAAGCCCGATCCCAAGACACGATGCCTTTACGTGGGTTGCTACGGCGGGTTCTGCACCTTGTCTACGATGTTTGCTAATCCCGGATACAAATATATTACCACCAGTTAATAGTAAAGGATTCACCACACAGGCTGGTTAAACTTACGTTATCTTTAACTATTGGGTAGATGTCAGTATATGTGAATTAGGGACAGCACAGGTGTCCACATATTGCACTAGATATACGACAAAAAAAGCGATATGCAAGACCCAATCATAAAATTATTTGAAGTCAAACACCAACTACGTAAAATAATTTTATCATTGTTTGAAACTTCTGCACCCAATGAAAAAGGAAGATTAATTATAATTAAATCTCATTAAGCTACCAAAATGTAGGGGAAGTACCTTGTTTTTTTTTGATGTAGAAACTATATAACAGTAAAGCTATACACAATCTCTTGTCTTATCTCGTTGAAATAGATTATTTTCCGAAAATCGATGTTAATTTGGTATAAATGCTCTGATTAATTAGCACAATATGCACTTGTTTGCAAACATGGGGACACACATCGCTTTACTTGCTCTAAGCATCTCCGCTGTAGTAGGTAAGTGTTAGTACATAATATTATACATGTTCATTATAAAGAGATAATTGTTGATGAAGTGAGTTGTCTCAGCAGACTTATCAAATTCTGCCGGGTTATATCACTAAATGTAATCTTTCAATTGCAAGGATAACATTATATTACATAATAAAAATTACCCAATTTTTATCACCAAAATTACTTTAATATTGAATACTACCTTTTGCTCGTGGCTTCGCTCCGTGTAAATGTTTTCTGGGATGAATCCCGCTTTATATTTTCCCGGGATAAAATGGAGCCTTTACTTAAAATTAGACCTTAAGCAACACATTGATAAAATCTGAATTCAGTTCCCTAAAGTAGTTTTTGCATGATGAGTGTACAATGGTACAGATAGACAGTCAAAAATTCTAAAAACTTTTGTTATTAGTATTAGTTTTTCTTCAATGTATATATAATATACAGACATGCCTTTTGGTATGTTCACAGCGGTTCCAGCTAATCCACAAAGGATCGCGGGTGGCAGTACTACGACAATTAGTAACTATCCCAGCATAGTTGCCTTACTGTATAGTTCAAACTTGAGTCAGTGGCGACAAACTTGTGCTGGGAGTATTATCAATAGTCGGAACATCCTTACAGCTGCACACTGTCCTCAGTAACTATATTATTGTCATACGACTGTTATTAATCAATGTTAATACTAATTAGGATAATTACTAGATACCTCGGACTTTGAATACAGGTTTCTTTTAAGCGAGAGACTGCAATACCAAGAAATTCATTAAAAAAAACAAACGTTTCGATAGTGTCGCTTTTATTATTCTTAGCATCAAAAGTAAAAAATGTTTTTTAACCGACTTAAAAAAAGAAGGACATTCTCAATTCGACTGTATGTTTTATTCTTTATGTTCGTTACCTCAGAATGTTTGACTAAGTGAACGATTTTGATGATTCTTTTTTATTTGAAATGGATATAAATTCATTTTTGTTGAACCCTTGACTTCGGAGATACATCAGAAAACTTTCAAAATGATGTCGTCAACGAATACTGATTTTTACTAAAACAAAAAAGTAAGAAATGAAACCTATTTAACAAAAAAATTTACCGTCTTGAATAACCACTAAAAACCAAAAAAAAAATGTTTAACATTACCTATATACTGGTTAGAAATTTCGGAGTCGGTCTCTAATAAAAATTAAACATAAGTCATTAAAATTAAATACATACACAAATGTACGAAAAAAATTTATTAAATTTCTTAGGAACCGAGTCCAAATTAGTAATGTTATTATAATACCTAAATTGCTTCCAGCGGCGACAGCACTAACAGATGGCGTGTCAGAGTAGGCTCCACTAATGCGAATAGTGGTGGAAGAATAATAAATTCGCAGAGATTCATTATTCACGCTAACTACAACAGGAGGACACTCAATAATGACATTGCAATCATTCGCCTCGCGGCTACCATAACGTTCAGCAACACTGCCCGGGCCGTAAGCTATGCTGGCGTTAGCCATATTTTACGCGACGGACAGACTGTTTGGGCTGCTGGGTGGGGACGAACTTCTGTAAGTATTTATTCTTATGCTACCAAAAATTGCATAAAAAAGTTTGTAAGATGTTTGAAAGAAAAGAAAAAAGATTTATTATTGGGACCAAAAGCAATAATAAATTTATTTAATATAAATTTATTTTTATATTTATAAAGTTTTAATAAAAATTAAAACGAACTTTTTAATGCATGCTTTTCAGTGGCGAAAGGTGAAATTTTTTTCAGGAGGGAACCCGTGGCAAAAAATTACCACGGGGTTACTCTTTTGAAAAATTATTGCCTTAGTTAACATATCGCGGCTAATTTAACAAAAAACAAAAACTAAGATAAACCTAAAGGAACCTGAAAGGGAAGCTAGGAATTGGGTTGTATGGACGCTTCGCCCCTGATGCTTTTCTATACATATTATACTTTGATCATAAAATATTTTCTTATATGAGTACATTCCTATTATTCCAGACAAATAGTGCTTCATCGGCCCAACTGCGCCACGTTCAGATCTGGACAGTGAACCAGGCTACGTGCAGGTCTCGCTACGCCAGCACCAGTCGCACCATCACTGACAACATGTTGTGCGCCGGCTCGCTTACCGTCGGTGGTCGCGGCCAGTGCCAGGGTGACTCCGGTGGTCCTCTCTACCACAATCGCCTCCTTGTTGGTGTGTCTACCTTTTTGAGAGGGTTGCGGTTTGGTTCGCTTCCCTGGAGTCAATGTACGTGTCTCGCGGTACGCTAATGGATCCGCAACAACTCCTAGTTTTATATTTCGTTTAAGACTCATTCGGCTTCTCTTATACCTATTAGATACATGAAAACTTCGTTCCAAAACAAAACCTTAACCGTTGCCAGTGCTATCTTCTTATCTTAAATAATTGTGAATAATGTTTTTTTTATGTAAAATTATTTATTAAAAATATATTTTTAATTGAAAAAATGTTTTGATTTTCCAGGCAATTAAATCTTATGTAAAATAGTTGTGAATATGTTTTTAAATTTATAATAAAATTATTTAAAATGTGTTTGTAATAAAATAAAATTTTGATTTACAAAGAAATCAAACCATTTTTTTCTCTTTAAATAATATATTATAACGGATATCTCTTTAGCGGCGTAAAGGTTAACGCCACTGTAGAGGAACAGATGTTGCGCCTGACCGGCCGCAGCCCCTCCGACGGTTCTTATTCGGAGGTGGTATATATGTTGCACGTCGCGCAAATTGTGCAAGCGTGATTCAGGATTGATGTCGTCATCTATCGTGATATTACTGCAGTTTTTGTCACTGCATCGATTCTCTTGCAGTTCCGGCGATGTTGACGAGATAGCGGTGTATTGTAACGCCACATCTCCAAAAGCGGAATTTTATTTTACAGAAATTCCACCCAACATAATTTATAAGTATATATTTTTATAGTACTCTTAAAAATGACCCTATTGCTATTTAATTTTAAGACAGCAAAATTTTAGGATTTTTATTAAAAAAGTAAAGTGGTCAAAATTCTGCTTTATTTGTCTTCGGCTAAGTATAACCACGAAATGTATTTTTTTTTAATTTTACCAGTTTTGGTATATAAGTTAATGACAATAATTAATCTATTTACATAAAATTCTAGGTAGTTACTAATTCTACTAAAAACTTGAGACAATAAAGCTTTGAGACAAAATTGCAGCGTCGTCTGACCCATTAACTTATTGCCGAATATAATAAGTAATAAGTAACAAGGTTAAATAGTAGCGTATGTTGGTTCCGCCAAGAAAACTTCACATTTTTAAATACTTAAACGCAATAATTAGTTGGTAGTCTAATTCCTATTCCTTCGTTTCTATTTTCCGCACCCTTCTCCCTCGCACTCGCATGCCTACTCTATCTATCTCACGCGCCTCGCGCCGAACTATCCGTGCGAGCGCCAACATCGGTACTCGCCGTCGCCGCAGCCATCGCCGCAGCCGTTGCTTTGGCTGTCGAAAATACGCAAAAATCGGCATGAAAAAGAAAAAGCATACAACTCACAGGCTGGTTAAACTAAATTTATTTATAAATATTGGGTAAATTCCATTATATGTGAATTAGGGGCCGTACTGACGCTGTTAACATGTTGAACTAGAAATATGACAAAATAGCGATAGCTAGATGTCAATATTACGTTTTATACATATACTATTAAGCTGACAGTATTTTCAAATAATAGCTGTTCTCAATAAACGATCCCAAAGTCAATCTTCAATCCGATTCCTAGAATAACCCAATCAAAATAAGTCATTTGTAAGCATGTCAAAGAGCTTTGTTTTGATTGGTCTATTTTTGAGATAGATTGTGAAAAGCGATTGGGATCGTTCATTGAAAATGGCGGTTAATCACTACTCGGCATTGCATTAGTGTCCATTGGTTCCAAATAAATTATGAAGCTAATCAAATGAACAGCGTCTCCTTCATGGGATTGCTTTCATGCATGAATCGATCGTAACATTATTTGAAGTCAAACACCAACCACGCAATTTTTTTTTATCATTGTTTGAAACTTCTGCACCAAATGAAACAGGAAGATTAATTATAATTAAATCTCGTTAAGCTACTAAAATGTAGGGAAAGTACCTTGTTTTTGGTGACGTAGAAAATATATAATAGTAGAGCTATAAACAATATCTTGTCTTATCTAGTTGAAATAGATTATGTTCCGAAAATCGATGTTATTATGATATAAATGCTCTGATTAATTAACACAATATGCACTTGTTTGCAAACATGCGGACACACATCGCTTTACTTGCTCTAAGCATCTCCGCTGTAGTAGGTAAGTGTTTATCACATAATATTATAAATGTCCATTATAAGTAGATGTATGTTGATCAAGTGAGTTGTCTTATCATACTTATCATTTTCTCATAATAATGCTTTGTTATATCATTAAGTGTAATCTTTTAATTGCAAGGACATACAATGCTATTGGCTTTGGCTCCGCTCCGTATTTTGCCCGGATAAAAGTGACGCTTTCTATTTTCGAATAAAATTTAGACTTTATTTTAATATGGACCTTTAGGAATACATTGATGAAAACTTCCTCTAATTCCATACAGTAGTTTTGCACAATGCGTGTATAAATATACAGACAGAAAAAAAATCTAAAAATTGTAGTTTTGGTCCAATATTAGCATTATTTTTTCTACAATGTGTATAATGCCCTTTTGGTATATCCACAGCGGTACCAGCTAACCCACAAAGGATCGTAGGCGGGAGTGTTACATCCATCGCGCAGTATCCGAGCATTGTCGCGTTATTATTCAGTTCCAATTTAAGCACGTGGCGACAAATCTGTGGAGGCACTATTATTAACAATCGCAACATTGTGACTGCTGCACACTGTATCCAGTAAGTAGAATAAAACATTTAACATGATGATACACTGCCGCGGATGCGGTCAGGTCTGGGTTCGCATTCCATGTTGGGGTAAGTGATATTTGGGTTTATCTGGTCAGTATTAAACCATATTTTGGAATATGTGCTAAGTATAGAGATAGACTCGCACATATTACATCATGGGATGAAACACGAGGAACAGTGGGTTAGCCTGGTTGGATTCTGCTTACTCCTTTGAGCAAAACGGCGTGATGAATGTTTGTTTGTTTATGTATAAACCAGCTCTTCATGATTTGCTTTTAATTTGTTTCTAGCGGCGATCCTGTGAACAGATGGCGTGTTAGATCGGCTTCTGCCTCCGCCAATAGTGGTGGAAGAGTGACAAACTCCCAAAGGTTCATTATACACGGCAGCTATAATAGTAGGACGTATAACAATGATATTGCTATCATACGCCTCGCTAACAACATTGCATTCGGTCCCAATGCTCAACCAGTAGCATATGCTGGTGCAAATATTAACATACGTGACAACCAGGCAGTCTGGGCTGCTGGATGGGGTCGGGTTTCTGTGAGTAAATTTATATTTTTGATTACTTTTATGATAATTAAGATATTACGTATATTATAAACAAGCATCCGGAGAAGTGGGTCACAAACCTCTTCATCTATGCTGTAATAATGTTAATAAGATATATTTTATGCATTTTCGTATCTTAGAGCGAAGCTGGAAATTAACCCTAATGGCTTTTATATTTTATCAGTTCTCGTAACTACTATGGCACCATATTTAAGTTTTATAACGTTAGATTACAGAAACGTGATATTGTTTATTCTTCGCCGATAAGAGTGGCCGTTACTTCACCTACATTTGTGGCAATTGAAAACTAAAACACTTTTGTTGCAATTTCTTGATATAAATTAATTAATAGTCATATTATTTCAGAGCGGTGGTGCATTTTCTGAGCAATTACGGCACGTTCAGATCTGGACAGTGAACCAGGCCACCTGCAGAAATCGGTACTCCAGCATTAGTCGTACCGTAACTGACAACATGCTGTGCGCTGGACGGATTGACGTCGGCGGCCGCGACCAGTGCCAGGGTGACTCCGGAGGTCCCCTCTACATGAATCGTGTACTTGTCGGAATCTGTTCTTGGGGGGAGGGTTGCGGCTTGGCTCGCTACCCTGGCGTTAACACTCGCGTATCCCGATACTCTACCTGGATCCGCAATAACACATAATTCGTCTAAAATAATGTTTTAGGTTTAATAAATTATAATTATTTATTACGATATACTTCGTGTTTTTGTTTATAATACGTTTGCCGATTTAACTGCAGATGTTTTTTAAAAATAATCTGACATACGAAAGACCTTCCCCATAAGAAAGACTATCACTAATATAAGATTTAATTTCATCGAATGTATATTTTTTTATTCCTTATTAAATATGAATTACTGAAATTGTGCTCAAGATTAAAGGAACCATTTTGATCTGTTGTGTTTCTTCGTATCACAACATTGAAAACAGATCGACGATGGTGAAATCTATATGTCCTGCGTACGCTCTGATAAGTCGCACCCTAAAAATTGTAATCAGCAAAGTGCCTCTATTTAGATTTAACTTGTCTAGTGCTGCTATGTTTAGGGAATAATTAAAAACAAATGACTGTGTTATCAGCTGAATATTATAATTATGCGAAAATCATTATGACACAGTTTCAGTATATTGGGTCATTTTGACATTGAGTTACGAATTTTTTTTTTACCTCTGCTAATATTGTTTCAAAAATCCGAAAAAAAATATTATACTTGATTTAAAGACCATTTTGAAGTAAAGCGTAAGTTTATTTCTAATTAAAAGTATGATGCCGTTCGTACAAATTCTCTTCGTGTATATAGTGGCCTTAGTGTGTGATATTAAGATTATTATTTATTTATATTATATATATTCGTATTTTATTTGTAATTTATACTTTTTTGTTTTATATCTATGATTAGAATAACTTATGGTAAAGTGTTGTTTCGACGAAGAAAAGTATATATTTTCATTTATTAACATAATGCCAAAATGACACAATAAAAAGTTAGTATATTCTTACGTCTAACTAAGCCTCAAAAAAGTTGAATATTCCGCAATGTTGCTAAAAATATTATGTTAATAAAAAAGTAAAAAAAGAAAATGATTTATCCTTTAAATCTCAAAATATAAAATATATAAAAAGTATTTTCTTGTCTATTTGTATTGCAGGAGTTTTCATCCATAAAAGTATTTATCAAAAAACAGTCACACAGGAACGTCGGACAGAAATCTAAGAACGTTTAAAATCCAAAACAATATCAACTTAAAACTCAATTTCAATGAGGACTAAAGTTTGCCGCCGCAAAAAGTTTTTGGCAACGTCAAGTAATTAATTCATCAGTCCGAGAACTGTAAACAAAGTTGGCTCGTCAGTGTGGCAATTCCGAGAACTGTCATAAATAAAATTAAACAAGTTAATGCTATTTACATGTCACCTTTGTCAAGTTTGTACTTTAAAAAAGGGGATTACAATAGGTTTCATTTTAGAATAAACATTTATTTCCATCTGCTTGAAGTTAATTCTCGATTTAAAACTAGTTTTCGGATTTTATTGCGGTTTTCTGTATAATTTTCTCCTGACGTTTTTCTTTGACTTTGCTGTCTTCATGGTCACGGAGCGGACTGACACTGTAAGCTTATTCCGCCTAAGTCAGAAAATATTTTTTTTTATTATTTTAAAATATAATCTCAAGAGTAAGTAATGAAGCTACTTATTATTAAAAAAAATCAAAATTGGTTTAGCAGTTTCTAAGATCAAACAAACTGACTAGCTTTATACAGAGTGGTGACGACATAACGACATTAAATGAAAACACAAACCCCACTAGTTGATCAAAACACACTAAAACTATCAAAAAAGTTATTACCCAAAACTACAAGAATCTAATTTTTCAAACAAACTAAATGCGAAAATAATCTAAATTAAACACAACAGCCTTTATAATATTGTTTATTAACCTCATCTGACCTGTAGGCACTGCACGTAAGAGACGTACGTACGTACTTATTTGGCGGTCCCTTTTGGGCGTAAAGTTTCATTCATGAACGTAATCTAAAAAATGGTGGTCATGGTCACTAGGTTCACATTTCATGTAAACACTTGAACATTTAATCAAATCTTATACACACGCGTACGAACTACAAAAGAAATGCCGACAAGGCGTCGGCCGCCGCGCCGCGCCGCGCTGCGCCCGCACAGCAGCATCAGCTGATGAGCGTCGTACAACTTACATTATGATATTTTTTTAATAATTTTGATTTTTTTTTCTACTTAATAGATTAGTTTATCTATCCATGCGTAACGCTGTATAGAAATTTAATAAAATTTGAGTGAAATAGTAGCATTCGATCGCGCTACCTTCATTTTCGGTAGCGCTTCCTTTACACCTAGTATTTTGCCTACACTTACCCACATGTTTAGACAAAAATGTCGAATTGACAACGTAGCTATCTTACCGGTTTACAAAACAAATGGTGCGCCTCGGCAATCTTTCTTTGCTAATAATAATAATGTTATCTTTATGGTGATTAGATCTAAATACAACCAGCAATACAATATTGTAATATTATTTCTGAGTAGCGACTCGCACATTGTATTTAGTTGTATTACGCATGTAGGTAAATGAAATTGTTTTGAGGTGAATGACCTAATGAACTTGCGTGGCTAAATCGTAATGTACGTACATCATGTTCTAAAATCGTTAAAGTAAAAAATTATTCCTGCGGCTAAACCATTGATTGTAATTTGATAATTTTTGGTATACATACTACTAACGTGATACTCGGTATATGGTTTCATTTAATGTCGCTATGTCGTCACCACCCTGTATATTAGTATAGATAAGTCCCGTAACGCGATAAATATAGAATAACTAACGATGGATCAAAGATATGGATTACAACAATCATTTATTTATAACCCTTTGATTCTATAAGCTTTGATATCACATAAATTCACGGTTGACAGCGTACTTAGTAATTGTTTATGCCTTCATGCGTGGGAATGAAGTTTTATATAAAACTTACTACACATTCTGAAATAAAGAGTCGATTTATTAATTCAGAACTTAAGTTGTCTCGGTGGTGTAGTTGTATTACGGAGCGACTGCAGTGCTGAGGTCTAGGGTTCGATTCCAGTGCCTGGCAGATAGATTGGGTTTCTTTGTCCAACACTAGCCCGGAGTCAGGAATTTGTGGCAGATATGGCGATAAGCCCATCTCTTATCACATCCTTGAAAGGCGAAAAGCGGGTGCCCTGGTCGCATCTATGTCTACCCCTCCGGTGATAAAGGCGTGATGTTTGCATATTTTTTTTCTGGTTAACATACCTTACTCAGCGAGCAACAAAAATCTTTTATACTATCTCTTTCGTATTCGGTATACTTAACATTACCTGCGGCTCTGCACGCGTGTAAAGGTTTTCACGGGATAAATATTTTGTCAAACGTAGCATAAGACGCCCTCTGGCCAGATGGCGGGACGTCTTACACAAGAGGGCCGGCAGTGATTGGATGCATAAAGTAGCAGACCAGGCTCTGTGGCGTACCTTGGGAGAGGCTTATGTCTAGCAGTGGACTGCAACGGGCTAATCATGATGATGTTGAAATATTTTCCCCGGAAAAAATTACTCAGGAGTAATTTAGCTTCCTACTCGAAAAAAATCTTATCTAAAATACCCAAAATCGGTTTAATAGTTCCTGAGACGTTCAAATAAACAAACTCTTCAGCTTTATACATACATTTAATTTCCCCTTCCACACTACTATTTAACAATGCGATACCTTGAAACGCTTTATTGACATTGTCACAACGTATAATCTGCGTCCTTGGAATGTCCCTGACACCACAGCTGACGCCAGTTATTTTTATAACCCAACCACACTAGCCATGACCTGACCGCTTCAATACGATATTACAGGAAATGTATCGTATTCAAAGTTTTATAAGTTGATGTGTGTAATTTGGTCAATTAATATGTACGTGTATTTGTTAGTTGTTTTACAATTCTATAAATTGTATTTAATTATAAAGGGTAGATTGTTTATCAAGGTTATATAATATTAATATCAGCCATGTACTATATTGTCCCACTGCTGGGAACGGGCCTTCTTTACTACGGAGAGGGTTTCGGCCATAGTCCACCATGCTGGCCATTAGGCCAGCCTACCAGTCAACCAATCTACCGGTCCGCACTGGCTGACTTCACACACCCTCAAAATTGCTATAGAGAATTTGTCAGGTAGATATGCAGGTTTCCTCACGATGTTTTCCTTCATTGTTAAAGCAGGCGATAATTCATTACTTTAGCATAGTTAGATGTGCGTGCCCTTGGGATTTGAACCTGCGGACATTCGTCTCGGCAGTCCATACCGCACCCAACTAGGCTATCACCGTTTTTTTTATCTAGGTTATTGTAATGAACTTTGTGCACACACACACACGCCTTTTTATACCTGAAAGGATAAGCGCAACGGGTGCAACAATTTCCGCCCCTGATTTGATAGGGCGCTCAATATAGACTTAATAAACTTAATAATTATTATAAACAGAAATAAATTCGGAGGGCCATTGGTCTATAAATTATTTTTGCCAATACCTGCGGGGATAATGCATCTAAATGGGATAAAATCTTTTTTATTTCAATCAATTATATTTATTTTTTAGTTTTCTTTATATTAGATTATGAGCTTTATGCGGAACATTTTATAATGTAATTACCATAAAGTCGAAATAAGCATAAATAGCATAAATAATCGACGACGGGAAATTCAACAAAAAAATTTAATAAGTTCGTTTATTTTGTGCAAAATGTATTTAAAGAAATAGAAATATTAATAAATAAATACTTTAATTCTAAAAATAATTTTAGAATTAAAGTATTTATTTATTAATATTTCTATGATTCTAATCTCTGCTGTCCCACGTACCTTGTGATATAGATCTATAGCCGTCTGGAGTCATCAAAGGTGTGCCGCCACAGCTATTCATTGTCTGAATATTTCACAATTTATTCCACCACAAATATTTTAATCGTAATAGAATTAAACGTATTTTTTTATAATTTACGTTTTTCCATTATTACTTTAACAATTACGACTTTTTTCGTATTTTTTGTGTTTAATACTTGGTTCATCAACATTTACATTATTATATCACAAAATAAAAATATAACAGTTTAAATTAAAGCTATAAATTAGATACTTCATTTACACAATAACAAGAATGTTCGACTATAAAGTTAGTGGAAATAGCTTGCGCCCTTACAATTTCATAATGCGGCGCCGCGCCCCAAAGGTCCGTATTCGTTCATAAATCATCACAAAATACAACAGAGCCTTTATTACATTTGGATATTTGTTTACGACTGGTATTAATGTTTGTGAAATAGTACATTGTAGTTGCTACTCCATTAGTTTTATTCATAGTTTATATTAGTCATAACATTTGTTTTTAGTTAAGTACAAACGTCACTAAAAGCTGATATTAAGTCGATCTTAATATTTAGTTTTGAAACACGATTCTCGTTTGCAAAAAGGTCGATAGCGTAAAAACCGATGAGTGTACGCGAGTCACCACGAGACGTCGCGCCCGGGCTGGTGGTAGCTCGCCACTACCACCCCCTGGTGGTACCACCCGTATTAACCCCAGCTCGGTGTGCGTAGTAAACGTTTCTATAAAAATATTTACATCTTGGCTTGAACGAATTTGAATATAGAATAAAGTTTTTTTTTTATTTTATGCGTGCATGCGGTAGATCGATTAGGTTAATAAAATGACAGGATTAAAATTTTTTTTGAAACGATACTTTAACAATAGATGTAGACGGATAAGACTGACTTAGAGCTGATTCTTCTATCATCAGATAAAATGTATTCGTAAGATAAATCATTAATCTGATAAATATTTAAATAATGTTAATAAATATTTGGTTTGGTCATATTTTAATAAATAGAAAAACGAGATATTTAGATAAAAGTAAAAATCAGGCGTATACTGCCGTGCTAAGCGTAAAAGCGATATGTCAGGAAACCTTATTTCGAGATAATCGAAGTTTTGCAAATATAGTTTTATAGTTTTGTATGTAAAACTAAGATAGAGACACTCTTTTAAGGTTTCTTCAACAAGTTCTAAGCAAGATACCGTTATTTAGGTAAGTTCATTGGATGGGTATTTCTTTAAGCTATCTGACGATATAAAAATCAAAACTTTGATTTTATTTTTAGATACCGCTATTGAGACTTGCTAAACCATACAGACATAACGCGTTTTGGAAGCAAAAAATACTGTCATGTCAAGCGGTGCGTCGGAACCAATGATAAAAGAAGTATAGTCTTTATATTTAGTCATTGGTCGGAACATTGATTGGTTAGTATTGAAAGACAACTTTACTTCAGTTGAGTGACAGATAAACAAAGCTTAACAAAGTCAAAGACATCATGATTCCTTATAGAATGAGAACGTTTAGAATGTTTAGCCTGGGATCTAGTTCTACATTTAATTATATCGGAACCAAAGAGACCGGCTACCAGACTTCAAGACACTGTGAGCTCGTTCTGCGTAGACAGATACAACTAAAAAATTTTAAAGTTGTATAATTGTAAAATGTAGATAGATATTGTAACTTTGACTTTGTGGATGACCAACACCTCAGTCCTCAGCCACGAAGGCTGCAAAGTCTTCGAAACGTCGGGAGCAAAATTAAAATATAAAAACCGTGATAAAATCCGAGAAAATATTTAAAGCAAAAGACATCCATGAAATTGACACTACGCATTGCGGGGCATGGTGCGTCCTCATAGCATTGTTTAAGAATACGAGTGTGAGTCCTTTAACTCTTTCCTGTGTCAGCATAGTATCTATACTAATATATAAAGTTTGAGTTTGTTAGTTTGAGTTATGTGAGATAATAAGAAGCCTATGTAACTCAGGTCCATAAACTACGAAGAAATTTGCTGCATGATGAAGGAAAATGAAATTGATATTACTTTACCAAGTTGATAATATACGAAATACATATTTTGTATCCGGTTTCAGACAGGTCGATATAATTGTATCGACTGACGAGGGATAGTCACTTCTCGTCAGTCAACACTCTGTCTGGTCCCCACTCTACTTACCATCAGGTACGATAGAGTCATCGCCGAGCATTATTATACACACGAGTTTGTATATCTGCAAATTAATTTGAAGTAAACACTAAAACTACTGAATAGATTTGGAAGAAATTTGGTACATGGAGAGACTATAGGTTAATATAATTATAAACTTTGAATCCGATCTGAATTTCAATAGAGAAGGTGGTTGCAAATTTCCACAAGCCTGGAATCCTGTTTTACGTGTAATTAAATGAGAACCCTAAAGACCGGCTGCCAGACTACAACACACTGTGAACTCATTCTGCTTACATCGGACCGTCAAGAGCTAAGTTTAAAAAAAATAATTGTAATGTGTAGGTAGGTAGATATTCTATTGGACCCCGCTCCATTTACCATCAGGGGGAGGGCGGGGGGGAGGTGCACTTTGCCGTGTCCATAAAATCTACGAAACGCAACAGTACCTAACTAGATATGATCGGGGCCTTTACCTGACCCATCCAATGCCATCAGCATGAATATTTCAGTGTTCGTGACTGCACGCGCCCTTGACCTCGCGCCCTCTACTCCTATCATTAGTTATTGATTGACAGTAAATCGTTATTGTAGCAAGCGAACCATGGAGATTATATACGGTCAATTTTTATAAATGAGTCCTCAGCGGATCAACTGTCAAAATAAATTTGATTTTTCAATTGTCAATAAAATATTCTTCTTTCTTTCTTCTTTTAGAATAAATCAAGGTAAGTCATTTGTAAGCATGTCAAATCTTAATCTGATTGGTCGATTTTAACTGTCAATCGAAAGGTAGTGGTCTATTGACGAGATGCGCGAGAAGACTACCAATTAGTAGCATATACTATGAGAAGTTTGTACTAAACATGGGATTATACAGCGTTTATCCAAAACTAGTTTTATTACTGATTATTTTAGTGTTTAAGTATGAAAAGACACCTACGATAATACAGAAAGAATTATGTGGATAATACAAGTAAGAAAAAAATATGTTTTACTGATGTGTAGGTAAATGTATCGATAATACTAACAAATAAAATTAAAAATCAGTCTTCCGCTGCATCTATCTGTTTGAACGCGTTAACTTCAAAAACGACTGAACGGATAACGATGAAATTTTGTATGAAGATATTTTCAGAACCTAGGAAGGACATAGGCTACTTTTTATTCCAGGAAAATATATACCAGGACTTCAATCCCCGACAAACACTTTCACACTGGTGAAGTCGCGAGCAAAAGCTAGTATATATATATTTTAATTATTATAAACGGTAAAAACAATCAATTTAAAGTATATGTATATACTAAATACGAGAAAGAAATGGGAGATATCCTTCCAAATATTTTAAAGATATTACCGAAATTTATCAAGTGATAAAAATATTTCGGTAATTGCATTATGTTGATGGATGTTTTCGATTACAGTAAACACATTATGAAATCGTCATCCATAATAATTATGAGTCGTCGTTGTTATTTTAATCGTGAATTATCTATTTTTGATTGCAGATGATTATATTTTGTTTGTAATTTTGCGGTAACCTTCAACGGAGTGCATAATTCAAGGAAGGAAAAAAATATTTCAAAGGTGATGTATCTGGTAATTCCGTAAATAATTCTCGCTCCACAGTAAATTGCTTAATTCCTACGGCTCAATTTCATTCAGTTGTTGCGCCAACATACGGAGTGTCCTCAAATACATACGGGATCACGAATAATAAAAATAGTTTCCACATTCAGTCCTTATAGCACGCGTGAACAGAAATCTCCTGCACCTACCATGCGAACACTAACGCCACTGAAAATGGTTCTGCAGTCGTGGTTCCCAAATAGGGGAACGGCCTATGCTTGATTTTGTACATTATTCTATATGTAATGGTTAATAATACGAAAAAGAAGCACTCCTGCG
>NC_051139.1:13128706-13166330 GCF_014839805.1 Manduca sexta
GAGATAGACTCGCACATATTACATCATGGGATGAAATACGAGGAACAGTGGGTTAGCCTGGTTGGATTCTGCTTACTCCTTTGAGCAAAACGGCGTGATGAATGTTTGTTTGTTTATGTATAAACCAGCTCTTCATGATTTGCTTTTAATTTGTTTCTAGCGGCGATCCTGTGAACAGATGGCGTGTTAGATCGGCTTCTGCCTCCGCCAATAGTGGTGGAAGAGTGACAAACTCCCAAAGGTTCATTATACACGGCAGCTATAATAGTAGGACGTATAACAATGATATTGCTATCATACGCCTCGCTAACAACATTGCATTCGGTCCCAATGCTCAACCAGTAGCATATGCTGGTGCAAATATTAACATACGTGACAACCAGGCAGTCTGGGCTGCTGGATGGGGTCGGGTTTCTGTGAGTAAATTTATATTTTTGATTACTTTTATGATAATTAAGATATTACGTATATTATAAACAAGCATCCGGAGAAGTGGGTCACAAACCTCTTCATCTATGCTGTAATAATGTTAATAAGATATATTTTATGCATTTTCGTATCTTAGAGCGAAGCTGGAAATTAACCCTAATGGCTTTTATATTTTATCAGTTCTCGTAACTACTATGGCACCATATTTAAGTTTTATAACGTTAGATTACAGAAACGTGATATTGTTTATTCTTCGCCGATAAGAGTGGCCGTTACTTCACCTACATTTGTGGCAATTGAAAACTAAAACACTTTTGTTGCAATTTCTTGATATAAATTAATTAATAGTCATATTATTTCAGAGCGGTGGTGCATTTTCTGAGCAATTACGGCACGTTCAGATCTGGACAGTGAACCAGGCCACCTGCAGAAATCGGTACTCCAGCATTAGTCGTACCGTAACTGACAACATGCTGTGCGCTGGACGGATTGACGTCGGCGGCCGCGACCAGTGTCAGGGTGACTCCGGAGGTCCCTCTACATGAATCGTGTACTTGTCGGAATCTGTTCTTGGGGGGAGGGTTGCGGCTTGGCTCGCTACCCTGGCGTTAACACTCGCGTATCCCGATACTCTACCTGGATCCGCAATAACACATAATTCGTCTAAAATAATGTTTTAGGTTTAATAAATTATAATTATTTATTACGATATACTTCGTGTTTTTGTTTATAATACGTTTGCCGATTTAACTGCAGATGTTTTTTAAAAATAATCTGACATACGAAAGACCTTCCCCATAAGAAAGACTATCACTAATATAAGATTTAATTTCATCGAATGTATATTTTTTTATTCCTTATTAAATATGAATTACTGAAATTGTGCTCAAGATTAAAGGAACCATTTTGATCTGTTGTGTTTCTTCGTATCACAACATTGAAAACAGATCGACGATGGTGAAATCTATATGTCCTGCGTACGCTCTGATAAGTCGCACCCTAAAAATTGTAATCAGCAAAGTGCCTCTATTTAGATTTAACTTGTCTAGTGCTGCTATGTTTAGGGAATAATTAAAAACAAATGACTGTGTTATCAGCTGAATATTATAATTATGCGAAAATCATTATGACACAGTTTCAGTATATTGGGCCATTTTGACATTGAGTTACGAAATTTTTTTTTACCTCTGCTAATATTGTTTCAAAAATCCGAAAAAAAATATTATACTTGATTTAAAGACCATTTTGAAGTAAAGCGTAAGTTTATTTCTAATTAAAAGTATGATGCCGTTCGTACAAATTCTCTTCGTGTATATAGTGGCCTTAGTGTGTGATATTAAGATTATTATTTATTTATATTATATATATTCGTATTTTATTTGTAATTTATACTTTTTTGTTTTATATCTATGATTAGAATAACTTATGGTAAAGTGTTGTTTCGACGAAGAAAAGTATATATTTTCATTTATTAACATAATGCCAAAATGACACAATAAAAAGTTAGTATATTCTTACGTCTAACTAAGCCTCAAAAAAGTTGAATATTCCGCAATGTTGCTAAAAATATTATGTTAATAAAAAGTAAAAAAAGAAAATGATTTATCCTTTAAATCTCAAAATATAAAATATATAAAAAGTATTTTCTTGTCTATTTGTATTGCAGGAGTTTTCATCCATAAAAGTATTTATCAAAAAACAGTCACACAGGAACGTCGGACAGAAATCTAAGAACGTTTAAAAATCCAAAAACAATATCAACTTAAAACTCAATTTCAATGAGGACTAAAGTTTGCCGCCGCAAAAGTTTTTGGCAACGTCAAGTAATTAATTCATCAGTCCGAGAACTGTAAACAAAGTTGGCTCGTCAGTGTGGCAATTCCGAGAACTGTCATAAATAAAATTAAACAAGTTAATGCTATTTACATGTCACCTTTGTCAAGTTTGTACTTTAAAAAAGGGGATTACAATAGATTTCATTTTAGAATAAACATTTATTTCCATCTGCTTGAAGTTAATTCTCGATTTAAAACTAGTTTTCGGATTTTATTGCGGTTTTCTGTATAATTTTCTCCTGACGTTTTTCTTTGACTTTGCTGTCTTCATGGTCACGGAGCGGACTGACACTGTAAGCTTATTCCGCCTAAGTCGGACCATATTTTTTTTTCTTATTTTAAAATGTAATCTCAAGTGTAATAAAGCTTCTTATCGTTTTAAAAAATATAAAATTGGTTTAGCAGTTTCTAAGATTACCGCGTTCAAACAAACAAACTCTTCAGCTTTATATATTAGTATAGATAATGGCTGTAACACGATAAATATAGAATAACTAACGATGGATCAAAGATATGGATTACAACAATCATTTATTTATAACCCTTTGATTCTATAAGCTTTAGGCATAGTTGTATTACGGTACGACTGCAGTGCTGAAATCTAGGGTTCGATTCCAGGGTCGGACAAAGTGTTATTGGGTTTATCTAAACCCAATATCACTTTATCCAACTATCATCAGCCCGGAGTCAGGAATTTGTGCTGGATATAGCGATAAGCCCATCTCTTATCACATTGTGGAATGGCGAAAAGTGGGTGCCCTAGTTGCACCAATGCCTACCTCTTCAGTGATAAAGGCGTGATGTTTGCGTGTTTTTTTCCTCTTTTAGTATCATACCTAATTAAAGAGCAACAAAAATCTTTTATACTACGTCTTTCGTATTCGGTATACTTAACATTGCCTGTTTTTCTGCCCGCGTGTAAAAGTTTTTCTGGGATAAATATTTTGTCAAACGTAGCATGGGACGCCCCTTGGCTAGATGGCGGGACGTCTTACTCAAGAGATACTGACTATATGTATAAGACCGGATGCATAAAGCAGCAGACCGGGCTTTGTGGCGTACCTTGGGAGAGGCCTATGTCCAGCAGTGGACTGCGACGGGCTGATGATGATGAAGATGAAATCTTTTCCCGGGAAAAAGTTACTCAGGAGTAATTTAGCTTGCAGGGGCAGCTGCGGACGAAGACTGAGACTTGCGTCGGAGGAAGCCCGCAGCCGTCCCTAAAGCGCCGAAGAGGGCCACCGCGAGGTTTTAGCTGGTCGGCCGTGCATAGGTTAGTTGTACATAGGGTTAGGGACTCGGCCCGGCGGTCGCCCGAAGGTCGTCACCAAATCCGGGCGGCTCAACGCCGGGCCGTAAGGCCACGGTTACCCCAGCATAACCGCTCAGTCGTCCCCCACGAAGGCTGGGCGGTAGTAATAAGGGACTTTCTCCGCGAAACCAAAAAAAAGGAGTAATTTAGTTTCCGACTAATCGGAAAAAATCAAATATCTAAAATACCTATAATCACTTTAATAGTTCCTGAGACGTTAAAATAAACAAACTCTTCAGCTTTATACATACATTTAATTTTCCTCTTCCATATATACCACTATTAAACAATGCGATACCTTGAAACGCTTTATTGACATTGTCACAACGTATAATCTGCGTCCTTGGAATGTCCCTGACACCACAGCTGACGCCAGTTATTTTTATAACCCAACCACAGTAGCCATGACCTGACCACTTGAATACGATATTACAGGAAATGTATCGTATTCAAAGTTTTATGAGTTGATGTGAGTAATTTGGTCAATTTACATAGGTAATTGTATTCGTTAGTTGTTTTACAATTCGATAAATTGTATTTAATTATAAAGGGTAGGTTGTTTATCAAGGTTATATAATATTAATATCAGCCCTGGATTATATTGTTCCAATGCTGGGCACGGGCCTCCTCTACTACTGAGAGGGTTTCGGCCGTAGTCCATCACGCTGGCCATTACGCCAGTCTACCAGTCTACCAATCTACTAATTAGCACTAGCTGACTTCACACACCCTCAAAATTGCTATAGAGAATTTGTCAGGTAGATATGCAGGTTTCCTCACGATGTTTTCCTTCACTGTTGAAGTAGGCGATAATTCATACATAAATTTAGAATAGTCAGATGTGCGTGCGCTTGGGATTTGAACCAGCGTACTTTCGTCTCGGCAGTCCATACCACACCCAACTAGGCTATCACCGTTTTTTTTATCTAGTTTATTGTAACGAAACTTTGTGCACATACACACACACGCCTTTTTATACCTGAAAAGGATAGGCGCAACGGGTGCAACAATTTCCACCGTGCGTATTCCGCCACTGATTTGATAGGGCGCTCAATGTAGACTTAATAAACTTAATAATTATTATAAACAGAAATAAATTCGGAGGGCCATTGGTCTATAAATTATTTTTGCCAATACCTGCGGGGACAATGCATCTAACTGGGATAAAATCTTTTTTATTTCAATCAATTATATTTATTTTTTAGTTTTCTTTATATTACATTATGAACTTTATGCGGAACATTTTTATAATGTAATTACCATAAAATCGAAATAAGCATAAATAGCATAAATAATCGACGATGGGAAATTCAACAAAAAAATTAAATAGATTCGTTTGTTGTGTGCAAAATGTATTTAAAGAAATTAATTATTGTGAAAATAATTTTAGGATTAAAGTATTTATTTATTAATATTTCTATGATTGTAATCTCTGCTGTCCCACGTACCTTGTGATATAGATCTATAGCCGTCTGGAGTCATCAAAGGTGTGCCGCCACAGCTATTCATTGTCTGAATATTTCACGATATATTTCACCACAAATATTTTAATCGTAATAGAATTAAACGTTTTTATAATTTACGTTTATTCCATTATTATATTTTTTGTGTTTAATTCTTGGTTCATTAACATTTACATTATTATATCACAATATTAAAATATATCAGTTTAAATTAAAGCTATAAATTAGATACTTCATTTACACAATAACAAGAATGTTCGACTATAAAGTTAGTGGAAATAGCTTGCGCCCTTACAATTTCATAATGCGGCGCCGCGCCCCAAAGGTCCGTATTCGTTCATAAATCATCACAAAATACAACAGAGCCTTTATTACATTTGGATATTTGTTTACGACTGGTATTAATGTTTGTGAAATAGTACATTGTAGTTGCTACTCCATTAGTTTTATTCATAGTTTATATTAGTCATAACATTTGTTTTTAGTTAAGTACAAACGTCACTAAAAGCTGATATTAAGTCGATCTTAATATTTAGTTTTGAAACACGATTCTCGTTTGCAAAAAGGTCGATAGCGGAAAACCGATGAGTGTACGCGAGTCACCACGAGACGTCGCGCCCGGGCTGGTGGTAGCTCGCCACTACCACCCCCTGGTGGTACCACCCGTATTAACCCCAGCTCGGTGTGCGTAGTAAACGTTTCTATAAAAATATTTACATCTTGGCTTGAACGAATTTGAATATAGAATAAAGTTTTTTTTTTATTTTATGCGTGCATGCGGTAGATCGATTAGGTTAATAAAATGACAGGATTAAAAATTTTTTTGAAACGATACTTTAACAATAGATGTAGACGGATAAGGCTGACTTAGAGCTGATTCTTCTATCATCAGATAAAATGTATTCGTAAGATAAATCATTAATCTGATAAATATTTAAATAATGTTAATAAATATTTGGTTTGGTCATATTTTAATAAATAGAAAAACGAGATATTTAGATAAAAGTAAAAATCAGGCGTATACTGCCGTGCTAAGCGTAAAAGCGATATGTCAGGAAACCTTATTTCGAGATAATCGAAGTTTTGCAAATATAGTTTTATAGTTTTGTATGTAAAACTAAGATAGAGACACTCTTTTAAGGTTTCTTCAACAAGTTCTAAGCAAGATACCGTTATTTAGGTAAGTTCATTGGATGGGTATTTCTTTAAGCTATCTGACGATATAAAAATCAAAACTTTGATTTTATTTTTAGATACCGCTATTGAGACTTGCTAAACCATACAGACATAACGCGTTTTGGAAGCAAAAAATACTGTCATGTCAAGCGGTGCGTCGGAACCAATGATAAAAGAAGTATAGTCTTTATATTTAGTCATTGGTCGGAACATTGATTGGTTAGTATTGAAAGACAACTTTACTTCAGTTGAGTGACAGATAAACAAAGCTTAACAAAGTCAAAGACATCATGATTCCTTATAGAATGAGAACGTTTAGAATGTTTAGCCTGGGATCTAGTTCTACATTTAATTATATCGGAACCAAAGAGACCGGCTACCAGACTTCAAGACACTGTGAGCTCGTTCTGCGTAGACAGATACAACTAAAAATTTTAAAGTTGTATAATTGTAAAATGTAGATAGATATTGTAACTTTGACTTTGTGTATGTCCAACACCTCAGTCCTCAGCCAGGAAGGCTGCAAACTCTACGAAACGTCGGGAGCAACATGAAAATATAAAACCGTGATAAAATCCGAGAAAATATTTAAAGCAAAAGACATCTATGAAATTGACACTACGCATTGCGGGGCATGGTGCGTCCTCATAGCATTGTTTAAGAATACGAGTGTGAGTCCTTTAACTCTTTCCTGTGTCAGCATAGTATCTATACTAATATATAAAGTTTGAGTTTGTTAGTTTGAGTTATGTGAGATAATAAGAAGCCTATGTAACTCAGGTCCATAAACTACGAAGAAATTTGCTGCATGATGAAGGAAAATGAAATTGATATTACTTTACCAAGTTGATAATATACGATATACATATTTTGTATCCGGTTTCAGACAGGTCGATATAATTGTATCGACTGACGAGGGATAGTCACTTCTCGTCAGTCAACACTCTGTCTGGTCCCCACTCTACTTACCATCAGGTACGATAGAGTCATCGCCGAGCATTATTATACACACGAGTTTGTATATCTGCAAATTAATTTGAAGTAAACACTAAAACTACTGAATAGATTTGGAAGAAATTTGGTACATGGAGAGACTATAGGTTAACATAATTATACACTTTGAATCCGATCTGAATTTCAATAGAGAAGGTGGTTGCAAATTTCCACAAGCCTGGAATCCTGTTTTACGTGTAATTAAATGAGAACCCTAAAGACCGGCTGCCAGACTACAACACACTGTGAACTCATTCTGCTTACATCGGACCGTCAAGAGCTAAGTTTAAAAAAAATAATTGTAATGTGTAGGTAGGTAGATATTCTATTGGACCCCGCTCCATTTACCATCAGGGGGGAGGGCGGGGGGGAGGTGCACTTTGCCGTGTCCATAAAATCTACGAAACGCAACAGTACCTAACTAGATATGATCGGGGCCTTTACCTGACCCATCCAATGCCATCAGCATGAATATTTCAGTGTTCGTGACTGCACGCGCCCTTGACCTCGCGCCCTCTACTCCTATCATTAGTTATTGATTGACAGTAAATCGTTATTGTAGCAAGCGAACCATGGAGATTATATACGGTCAATTTTTATAAATGAGTCCTCAGCGGATCAACTGTAAAAATAAATTTGATTTTTCAATTGTCAATAAAATATTCTTCTTTCTTTCTTCTTTTAGAATAAATCAAGGTAAGTCATTTGTAAGCATGTCAAATCTTAATCTGATTGGTCGATTTTAACTGTCAATCGAAAGGTAGTCTATTGACGAGATGCGCGAGAAGACTACCAATTAGTAGCATATACTATGAGAAGTTTGTACTAAACATGGGATTATACAGCGTTTATCCAAAACTAGTTTTATTACTGATTATTTTAGTGTTTAAGTATGAAAAGACACCTACGATAATACAGAAAGAATTATGTGGATAATACAAGTAAGAAAAAAATATGTTTTACTGATGTGTAGGTAAATGTATAGATAATACTAACAAATAAAATTAAAAATCAGTCTTTCGCTGCATCTATCTGTTTGAACGCGTTAACTTCAAAAACGACTGAACGGATTACGATGAAATTTTGTATGAAGATATTTTCAGAACCTAGGAAGGACATAGGCTACTTTTTATTCCAGGAAAATATATACCAGGACTTCAATCCCCGACAAACACTTTCACACTGGTGAAGTCGCGAGCAAAAGCTAGTATATATATATTTTAATTATTATAAACGGTAAAAACAATCAATTTAAAGTATATGTATATACTAAATACGAGAAAGAAATGGGAGATATCCTTCCAAATATTTTAAAGATATTACCGAAATTTATCAAGTGATAAAAATATTTTAGGTAATTGCATTATGTTGATGGATGTTTTCGATTACAGTAAACACATTATGAAATCGTCATCCATAATAATTATGAGTCATCGTTGTTATTTTAATCGTGAATTATCTATTTTTGATTGCAGATGATTATATTTTGTTTGTAATTTTGCGGTAACCTTCAACGGAATGCATAATTCAAGGAAGGAAAAAAATATTTCAAAGGTGATGTATCTGGTAATTCCGTAAATAATTCTCGCTCTACAGTAAATTGCTTAATTCCTACGGCTCAATTTCATTCAGTTGTTGCGCCAACATACGGAGTGTCCTCAAATACATACGGGATCACGAATAATAAAAATAGTTTCCACATTCGGTCCTTATAGCACGCGTGAACAGAAATCTCCTGCACCTACCATGCGAACACTAACGCCACTGAAAATGGTTCTGCAGTCATGGTTCCCAAATTTGACAAGACTGCGACCCGCCCAACAAAAATTCCAAAACCGGGACTCAACTCTTGTCTGAGAAAACAGAAAAGGCATAATTACATGAATGACGGACTGTTCAAATAAGTCTAGAAGTGTTGTTGCAATGAGAAGGGTGTTTTATTTCCAACCCTTCGTTCTTTTTAGTCGTTGTGCTGTTTAAATCAATAGCTGTTTCCGCGTTGGCAAGTGTTTACTGATCACACATATGGTTGAAATTGATTTAAAGATATTGAATGGTAAGCTACATTGGATTTTCTTCCCAGATATGTTGACGTTTGTGTACCGAAAAAAAAAATCCTATTTGTTTAGAATGCGCTATTATTCTCTATATCAACGTAACGAAAAAATTGCTGTGAAGTAGACTAGGTAATACTGACAATTTACAAAGACAGTCTTGTTTATTGAGGTGAAAACCATTTAATAACGATACTTCATCTAATTCATGGGTTCTTTACGTTATGTCTGAATGTGTCTGCATTAATATGATAATTTTATCTTCTATTCCAACTGTTAATGTAAAGATTTTTTTATCTTGTTCATCTAATAACCTACCTGCACAAATTTACATTGTAAGTTGCCTACAAGTGCTAAATAATTTTAATGTTTCATTAACTACGTCACACAAATAAATTATTTTAGAATACAGTTTTCAATTTAATTTATTCTAATATGTAAACACAGAGACGAAAACAAATCACTAAATCGAAACGAAAAAAACATCGGAAGATGATCCAAAGCACTAAGTTCGACAAAATTTTACGCAATTCAATACAAGTTTAAAAAAAATAAAAAGACAATAATCTGCGCCGAGCTTGAATCACCTCAGTATCACTAAAGACTAGTAGATAAACGAACACATCCGCTCACCACAAGCAACATCTGTAAGATAATGCCGAACAAAGCTGAAGCCTTATCTTTATGACCATTCACGTAATAAGCGAATGGCAAATAAATAAACGACTGATTTTATTTAATCACAGTGATCATATAAATAATACAGGGAAAATTGTAACAGCAACAGTTGTCAAACAGTAACCATGCGTCTCTTCCTCGCTTTACTGGCTCTGGGCTTCGCAGCCGTAGCGGGTAAGTTTATTACAAACAAATATGCATAGTTTTTATATAAAATATAATATCATGTCCAACGTAACCATGAAATAACATTTTTTTACATGTTTAACCCGTAATTGGTATGGTGTGTGTTATCATAAGAAGTAATAAAAGAATGCACAGATTGATCTGAAATTGACATTATATTATATTTATATACTTTACACGATGAAAGACAAATACCGAACCGAGTTCTGCCTTATAACATAAGAGCGTGACATGATCCTGCTGGAGAACTCTCCAGTAAGAAGTAGCAAAGTAATAAAACGAACAACTGTTCGTTTTATTACTTTGCTACTTGTAATTTATTAATTTAACATTATTAAATAAAAAAATAATAATAATTTGTTGAGAATAACACGGCGACGAGACGAAGAGAAGTGGGCGCCACTGACAAATACACGGTGTCAGACGAAAATGACCAATTAATGTACTTACCTACTTTTATAGTTCAAAATAAAAATATTAAAGAGTGTGATTGATTCTCAAAAATAGGTGCGAGAACCAACTAGAATTCAACTATTTGATGAAATGGTTGAATTCTACCTCCTCTCTTTTCGTACATGCAGTTTTCCGTTTAACCGCGATGGAAAAAAAATGAAGAGCGGAAAAGTATGTTTCGAGGATAGATACCCCGAGGAAAAACCTTCTGGAACAAGGCTAATGTTCCAGATTAGTGCAAAATATGTCACTACTAACAATTATTGTAACTGTTGCGCTAGACTAGTAATGAAGGAAACATACCGGGAAGAAATAGAAAACGCGCAAGATCGGCAGGCCGGCTAGTGTTCTCCTGTCAACTTCTTACAATTTTGAGATTCAAATGAAAAAAATGTTATTAATTTATAAAAACCCCGAAATATTTATAAAGCATGAAATAATTATAATTATTAAATAATTTCAAAAACGAGCGTTCAGAAACCGACACTGCGCGCATTTGTCAAACTTACGATTTATACGGAAAGGTAGGGGCAAACATATTGTCTTAAATCGATGAAAGATTTAATAAAGTAAATAGGGCTACGGAGTTTAAATTTGTTGTTGTTATAATTTAAACAATATGTTATAGCTGTCCCAGCAAACCCTCAGAGGATCGTGGGTGGTTCTACTACCACTATTCAGCAGTATCCCACCATTGTTGCTCTGCTGTACTCCAGGAATGGAAACACTTTCTTCCAAACTTGCGGTGGTATCATTCTCAATAACAGAAATATCCTCACTGCTGCTCACTGCCCCTAGTAAGTATATAAATTAAATCATTGAGGTATTAAAGAGATTTCGCATACTAAATAGAAAGCCTAATTGATTATTCTATTCGCAGCCGAGACGTAATCAACAGATGGCGTGTTCGATCTGGTTCGACTTACGCGAACAGCGGCGGTGTCGTTCACAACTTCAACGGCCTAATGATCTACCCTAACTTCAACCGAAGAACTCTTGACAACGACATCGCTATTATGCGCACCGCTAGCAACATTGCCTTCAACAACGCCGCACAGCCCGCCAGAATCGCTGGCGCCAACTACAACCTCGGTGACAACCAAGTTGTCTGGGCTGCCGGATGGGGTGCCATCAGGGTAATTTTCTTTGTTGAAATTTGTGTGCATTCAAAACAACAGCAAATAATCAAAATATTCAACCAAATATTTTTTTTTGCGACAGAATTATATTTTTATATACTCCTATTATTTCAGAGTGATGGTCCTTCATCGGAACAGCTGCGCCATGTTCAGGTTTGGACTGTGAACCAGGCCACGTGCAGGTCTCGCTACGCCAGTATTGGCCGTACCATCACCGAAAACATGTTGTGCTCTGGCTGGCTCGACGTCGGCGGTCGCGACCAGTGCTATGGTGATTCCGGCGGTCCTCTATACCACAACGGTGTTGTCGTTGGGGTGTGCTCCTGGGGCCACGAATGCGCTTTGCCTAACTTCCCTGGTGTCAACGTTCGTGTCTCACGCTTCGCTAATTGGATCAGGAACAACGCCTAAATTTTTAGGAAGTGCAATGTAAAAAATCGTCTACTGTAAAAAAGTTTTTTCTTTTTTATATTTTCCCGGAAAGTTGTTTGTGATATACTAATGCGTTCCATATGAACTATGAACACTCATACATCATTCGATGTACGTTATATTTTCGAATTTTACCTTCTACAGAAATCAAATCTTTAATCTTCGTATACCGAGTTGAATTTTCAATTTGTCAGCATCAAAGACTGAGAGGACAACGACAACTCTATGCCACATTTCTTCAGATGGATGAATAAAGTATCAATAATTATTGCTGCTTCATTTTTCAACCCATTTAGAAGATAAGATATTACCACTGTAATTGCTGAGAGAATTTATTTATACTTAATAATACACACACGCACCATATCAAGCATTTATCACCGAAGGGGTATGCAGAGGCGCAACCAAGGCACCCACTTTTCGCCAAGTGTGTTCCGTCCCATGATGTGATAGGGGGCGAGCCTATCGCCATACCGGGCATAAATTTCAGAGTCCCGCCTGATACTGAGCTTACTTAATAATCGCTAAGTTATATATCATGTTAAACTTACCCTAGCTGGAAATGTACATAAATACCAGTGAAGATATATGCTGATAAATATATTTAATTGGGCGCGACCTTGCCATGCGATTTATGAATGAAATTATATAAACAAGTGAAGATGTCTTGAAATAATTTATCAACTAATATAAGTGTTTGACCAACATTAGTTTCATTAATATGTTAAATGCTATCGATAGACCAAAGAAAAGGTTCTGGTAGTTTAAGACTTACGGTATTATTTTAATTTACACTCGAAATTATAAAGTCATATTCAATAATAAAAACCAACAACAAATAATTCTAATAAAATTATTAACTTAATCTAGTAGTAAGTACTTAAACTACTACTTAAAATTTCGTCCATGGGGCATTCCACGTGAAGCGGGCACACAAAAAATGTTGAAGTCTCAGATTTAGTAATAATCGACTATGTTATCCCTGTATGTATCCTGGATCCAGATACAACATATTTTTAAAGTAGAAAGTCTGGCTAGCGAGTTAAAAGACTTTGAAGTTTTGACTGACCTGCTGGTATACGCCAATTCGAATCCCATTATCAAGTTTTTAAAGTAACAATAAAATAAATAAAGCAGTGAAATATACTTCATTTAATGGGCTCTTTATTGAATTTCACAAAGTTCTCATATTTATATATTTTTAGTTTTTTCTTCTGAAAATAGCTACTATTGTATAGATAATCTCTGCCAACTTTCATAATGAGCTGAGAAGTCGTTTAGGAGCTCGACCGGTTACAGTAGTAGTCTCTGCACCGGTTTGCCTCCTGCGCACCTACAAATACACCGTATCAATATGCACGCATTTCGTTTATAATACCTAACACGCACACAAAATATGTTTATCACTTTCAATCTCGTTGGGTTTTACCGGGCTATTTTATAGATAAAATACGGCTAAAAGGCTATCTCACATAGATAGCTAAAGTAGGTTTCTATAGCAATACATAAGTAGTGTAATATAATCCAGGCACTTCTCCATAGATAATGTAAAAAAAATTGAGTTGCCAAGTCTTTAAACTACTTCTAGTATAGTGGGTTTTATTTTGCGTAATTTCCCTCGTTTAAATAAATAATCTTTTAACATATTACAAATATGTAATGATTTTAAATAATTATAATTACATAATTATAATTCGCGGCGATAGCCTAGTTGGGTGTGGAACGGACTGCCGAGACGAATGTCCGCAGGTTCAAATCCCAAGGGCACACACCTCTGACTTTTCTAAAAAATCATGTGTGTATTCTTTGTGAATTTATCGTTCGCTCTAACGGTGAAGGAAAACATCGTGAGGAAACCTGCACATGTGAGAAGTTCTCTATAGGAATTTCAAAGGTGTGTGAAGTCTACCAATCCGCACTAGGCCAGCGTGGTGGACTAAGGCCTAATCCCTCTCAGTAGTAGAGGAGGCCCGTGCTCAGCAGTGGGCAAGTATATAATACAGGGCTGTTATTATAATTATTATTAATTATAAATATTTTGATATATTTTTAATAAAAAAAATCTATAAATCAAAAAGTTTCTGTCATATTTACAGTATTCTTTTTGTGGTATAATTTTGTTTGGAATTGGCAAAACAAGTTAGTTATTTAATTTGCAGCATGATGAGGGAAAATGAATTTTGATATTACTTTACGATGTTCATAATATATGATATACATATGTTGTATCTGGTTTCAATCAGGTCGGTATAATGGTGTCGACTGACGAGGGGTAGTCACGTCTCGTCAGTCGACGCTTTATCTGGTCCCCACTCTACTTACCATCAGATGCGATGGGGTTGTCGCCGTGCCCGGATAGAAATACTAGTCACACATTTCACTATTATTATAACAATATTTTTTTGATCAATACTCGGCAACGTGGCTTCACTGCACCTGATGTTAAGAGAAGTGAAGCTTGAAGAAAATGCCGCCCGGCACGTAAGATACAAGCATCTAAAGACGGCACAGTCATGCGCGCCTGCATAATTGCTTTTTCACGCTCTGCTTGAAGGACCCCAAGCTATAGGAAAGAGGGAACACGTGCTGACAAACCATTCCACAGCCTGATGGTTTGGCACAGGTATGAGTTTTCGAACCTTTTGGTTCGCGCCGAGATAGAAGACTACCAAAGGTTCTGAAAAAGATGAGGGTTAGATAAGATTGAATAATTCTTTAGACCACTACCATAATACAGACGATAGAATACAATATCCCGCCTCAAGTGCAGTAGCTTTAAAGTTGATTTGAGGTCTGTATCACTTAAAATGCAGGTATCCCGTCGCTGCAATCCGTACAAGGCATCGAGCAAGTATTTTACGGGACGCTCCTAGAGGTGCGAGCAGCATCCCATACCTGGCCTACCGGGCGTGAAATACTTTCGCAGCCTGTTTAGAATTCTGACTCTTGGGGCTTTGGACGCTCTTGATGGATTCAGATCGCAGCTAATATCCATGCCCAAGATATTTAGGTATTTCCGCATTTCAAGTGGAGTGCCTTAAAAATTGGGGAGGAGCGAAAACAGTTATTTTACGTATGTTTTCACACCTCGATTTTCTTGTCATTGAACTCAACTAGATTCCTTACACCTCAGCTGGAGATACGACCCAGTGCCTAATTGAGCTCAATGACAGTTATTCAAATCTATATATATAAAAGAAAGTGGTGTTAGTTACACTATTTATAACTCAAAAACAGATGAACCGATTTGGCTGAAAATTGGTGGAGAGGTACCTTAGAACCAGGAGACGGACATAGGATACTTTTTATCCCGTTCCCACGGGATAAGACCCTGGGTCTTCCCAGGGTCTTATAGTATAAGACCCTGGGAAGGTTATAGGCTACTATCCCGGGAAAATATATAGTGGGACTTTTATCCCGGAAACTCCTTCACGCGGGCGAAACTGTGAGCAAAAGTTAGTTTAAAATAAAATATGACTGTGTTTTATTGTATTGTAATTTAGATCAATTACTCGCATTATCCACTTGATTATATGATGACTTCATAAAATGTACTTAATACTATTTTTCTGAATTCAAATAGAATTATGGCTATTTTTACCACACCATAGTGCATTACAATGACCTATAACAATATTTAATTCTTTGTCAACGCGAAAGTGTTTACTGCTGACACATGTGGCTATAACCGATTTGAAGATATTGAATGGTAAGCTACATTGAACCTTCTTGTCAGTTGTGTTAACGGAAACCGGGCGTCTGTTATTAGCTTTCTTGTGGTTAAATGGTTACTTTATTTTCTAGTTATATATATTGCGTTTGTGTACCGAAGACATTTTTCTGTTCGTTTAGAATGCGCTATTATTATCTGTATCTATCAGTGGCGAAGCGTCTATACAAGCCGATTCCCACCACTCCCTTTTAGGTTTTCGGTGATACTAAACAAATTATTTAATAGATACATTGTAAATTTAGAACATATCACACAATGGACAATAATTATAATAGATTAATTAATGATCACTTAATAATGACATCTATCGGCCATTAGCCCGTTGTTTGTTAAATTAATCGATATCGATTACTTATTTTAAGGCGATACCTCAAGGTCCATTTTCATACATTTTGTTTCGGCCTTTAAAATTTAATATGACGAAATTTTAAAGGCCGAAATATCCATGATTATTAATTATTTTACGTTTTTCTTCAACTGCGAGAACTAATCACTAACTAGACGTGAATTTAAATTCTTTACTTGCCAATACTTGTTTAGTTACCCAGATTAAAGCCGAAACAAAATGTATGAAAATGGACCTTGAGCTACCACCTTAAATAACGTTAGATGGCGTACCTTGCATTTAGTTGTCCAGAAATTCCGTTACCTAAGTGAAATTGTGACGCCACAGGCGCAAGCTAACCCGCTGTTAAGCGGCTTAATGTTGTAGTATGTTTTTTAATACAGATGGCAGCACTTTCTATGACATTCTATGCCGGTGTTCGTCGGAATCGTGCGGAAAATATAGGCAAAGTGAACTCGAGACTTTTCGTTCTGAGCTTTTCGACTTCACGTTAACCGACTATGTATTGCCACTTTTTATGTCAGTCAAACGTCATAATTTATTATGCTACCAAGTCGCGGTGTTTGTAAATTGTCATATTATTTTTTTTTGATAGTTCTGTAATATTATTTGACCAGCGCTTTGTTTAATTAGAAACTGCAAATAAATGTATATTATAATGGAAATGACTATCTGTGATAAGTTTAATGTCTACCTTTACTTAAGTATATTATTAGTCTGTGATTTCACATATTAGTATTTAGATGGTTAAATATTTGAAGTAGATCTGATAAGTTTTTCATTTCAAACAAAAAATGTTTGTTAACAGAAAATAAAAATTATATTTTACTGAATTTAAAATCGCACGACGATACAATGAAAAGTAAACGAATAACCTTTATTGATTATTTAAATTGATAATAATTTAAGTTTATCATGTAGGTACCTACACTTAAACTGTTGGTCTGTTTGGCGAACGTGATACCTATTTCTATAAGGGGAAATTACATTTACAGTTTTATTTTGAAAATAAATTTATACTTATAGGTAGCTGTTGGTGTGGTTATAATTTTAATACGTTTGTTGCTGTCATGCCAAATTAATAGGTACTTACTTATATTTTTGGTTAATGGAAGGAGAATTATCAACGTTCATTGTTCGATTTTACGAAAGTTTCAAATAAGTATTTACGCATAATAGGTAATTTAGTAGGTATGTCAACATTGATTGTTTTTTGATTAGATTGTTGATTTCGAATCAAGACTAATTCGTTGTCTTAATTTTTGTTTTCTGATAAATTGCCCGCGATATCTTAATTGACGCCAACATTTTTTACACCGGGTTACCTTTTAAAAAATTTCATCCTTCGCCACTGGTATCTATCAACGTTATGATAAACTTGCTGTATAGTTGACTAGATACTACTTACTGTTCACAAAGACATTCTCAGTTATTAAGGTGAAAACCGTTAAATAACAATACTTCATCTAAATCTTGGGTTCCTTACGTTATGTCCGAATGTTTCTGAGTTAATAATTTTGTCTTCCATTCCAACTGTTAATGTGAAGATTTTTATTTTTATCTTATTTGTCTAATAACCTACCTCCACACATTTACTATGCAAGTCGGCTACAAATACAAAATAACTTTGATGATTCATTATCTACGTCATAATAATAATAATATCAGCCCTGTATTATATACTTGCCCACTGCTGAGCACGCTGGCCTAGTGCGGATTGGTAGACTTCACACACCTTCGAAATTCCTATAGAGAACTTCTCAGATGTGCAGGTTTCCTCACGATGTTTTCCTTCACCGTTAAAGCGAACGATAAATTCACAAAGAATACACACATGATTTTTTAGAAAAGTCAGAGGTGTGTGCCCTTGGGATTTGAACCTGCGGACATTCACCTTGGCAGTCCGTTCCACACCCAACTAGGCTATCGCCGCTTTTTACGTCATACAAATAAATTATTTTGAAATAAAGTTTTCAATTTAATTTATTCTAATATTTTAAACGCAGAGACAAAAACAAAATCATTTAATCGAAACGATTGTGTAAATTTATAAATTATTGAGAAAAAAACATTGGAAGATGATCCAAAGCACTAAGTTCGACAAAATTTCACGCAATTCAATACAAGTTTAAAAAAAATAAAAAGACAATAATCTGTGCCGAGCTTGAATCACCTCAGTATCACTAAAGACTAGTAGATAAACGAACACATCCGCTCACCACAAGCAACATCTGTAAGTTAATGCCGAACAAAGCTGAAACCTTATCTTTATGACAATTCACGTAATAAGCGAATGACAAAAAAATAAACGACTGATTTTATTTAATCACAGTGATCATATAAATAATACAGGGAAAAATGTAACAGCAACAGTTGTCAAACAGTAACCATGCGTCTCTTCCTCGCTTTACTGGCTCTGGGCTTCGCAGCCGTAGCGGGTAAGTTTATTACAAACAAATATGCATAGTTTTTATATAAAATATAATATCATGTCCAACGTAACCATGAAATAACATTTTTTTACATGTTTAACCCGTAATTGGTATGGTGTGTGTTATCATAAGAAGTAATAAAAGAATGCACAGATTGATCTGAAATTGACATTATATTATATTTATATACTTTACACGATGAAAGACTAATACCGAACCGAGTTCTGCCTTATAACATAAGACCGTGACATGATCCTGCTGGAGAGTTGTTCGTTTTATTACTTTGCTACTTGTAATTTATTAATTTAACATTATTAAATAAAAAAATAATAATAATTTGTTGAGAATAACACGACGACGAGACGAGGAGAAGTGGGCGCCACTGACAAATACAACGGTGTCAGACGAAAATCATCAATTAATGTTCTTACCTACTTTTATAGTTCAAAATAAAAATATTAAAGAGTGTGATTGATCCTCAAAAATAGGTGCGAGAATCAACTAGACTTCAACTATTTGATGAAAGTTTGTCTCCTCTCTTTCGTACATGCAGTTTTCCGTCTAACCGCGATAGAAAAAATATGAAGAGCGAAAGAGTATGTTTCGAGGATGGATACCCCGACGAAAAACCTCCTGGAACAAGGTTAATGTTCCAGATTAGTGCAAAATATGTCGCTACTTACAATAATTGTAACTGTTGCGCTGGACTAGTAATATAAGAAACATACCGGGAAGAAATAGAAAACCCGCAAGATTGGCAAGCCGAGTAGTGTTCTCCAGTCAACTTCCTATAATTTTGAGATTCAAATGAATAAATATTTTTTTTTTTAACCCCGTCATATTTATAAAGAATGTGTAGCAATTATAATTATTAAATAATTTCGAAATCGAGTCAGAAACCGACAAAACTACGCGCATTTGTCAAATACATGATTTAAAGGTAAACGTAGGGGCAAACATATCGTCTTAAATTGATTAATGATTTAATAAAGTATATAGGGGTACGGGATTTAAATTTGTTGATGTTACAATTTAAATATGTTTTAGCTGTCCCAGCACACCCTGAAAGGATCGTGGGTGGTTCTATTACAACTATTCAGCAGTATCCCACCATTGTTGCTCTGCTGTTCTCCAGGAATGGAAACACTTTCTTCCAAACTTGCGGTGGTATCATTCTCAATAACAGAAATATCCTCACTGCTGCTCACTGCCCCTAGTAAGTATATAAATTAAATCATTAAGATATAAAAGAGATTCCGGATACTAAAAAGGAAGCGTAATTGATTAATCTATTCGTAGCGGAGACGCAGTCAACAGATGGCGTGTTCGATCTGGTTCGACTTATGCGAACAGCGGCGGTGTCGTTCACAACTTCAACCGCCGGAGGATCTACCCTAACTTCAACTCAAGAACTCTTGACAACGACATCGCTATTATGCGCACCGCCAGCAAAATTGCTTTCAACAACGCCGCACAGCCCGACAGAATTGCTGGCGCCAACTACAACGTCGGTGACAACCAAGTTGTCTGGGCTGCCGGATGGGGTGACATCAGGGTAATTTTATTTGTTGAAATTTGTATGTATACAAAACAACAGCACATAATCCAAAATGTCATCCAAATTAGATTTTCGCGACAGATTTATGTTTTGTTCTATATGTTTCTAAATACTCCTATTATTTTAGAGCGGTGGTCCTCCATCGGAGTAGCTGCGCCACGTCCAGATGTGGACTGTGAACGAGGCCACGTGCAGGTATCGCTATGCCGCTATTGATAGCATCATCACCGATAGCATGCTGTGCGCCGGCTGGCTCGACGTCGGCGGTCGCGACTAGTGCTTTGGTGATTCCGGTGGTCCTCTCTACCACAATGGTGTCGTCGTTGGGGTGAGCTCCTGGGGAGAGCAATGCGCTTTGCCTCGCTTCCCTGGTGTCAACGTTCGTGTCTCACGCTTCGCTAACTGGATCAGGAGCAATGCCTAAATTTTCTGGAAGTGCAATGTAAAAATATCGTCTACTATAATTTTTTTTTTCTATATTTTACCGGAAAGTTGTTTGGGATATACAATGTGTATATATTTTTCTTCTAAAAAGAGCTATTATTGTATAGATAATCCCTGCCAAGTTCCATAATGAGCTGAGAAATCGTTTAGGTTCCAGACCAGCTACAGTAGTAGTTCCTGCACTGGTTCGCCACTAGCGCACCTACAAACGTACCGTATCAGTATGCACGCATTTAGTTTATAATACCTAACAGACCCGCAAAATATACTTATCATTCTGAATCTTGTTGAGTTTTACGGGGCTGTGTGCCTCAATATTTCTTTCTCTTTCACACTCATAGATAAAATAGAGCTAAAAGGCTACCTTACATGCATAGCTAAAGTAGGTTTCAATAGCAATAAGTACTGGAATATAATCTCAGCTTTTTTCTCCATAGATAATGTAAAAAATCAGGGTTGCCAAAACTTTAAACTTACTTCTAGTATAGTGGCTTTTATTCTGCGTCCTTTTTCCTTATAAAAACGAATATTTTTTTTATTTATTACAAATATCTAATGATTTTAAATAATCATAATTATTTTAATGTATTGCTCTATGTTTACGTATTAAAAAGGTTCTGTCACATTTTCAGCATTCCTTTTGTGCTAATATTTTGATTCTTAATTGGAGAAACAAGTTATTTATTTGGATTGATTCGGTGATACATTTTTAAAGTATATTGCGTTTATTAGGTGATTTTTGAGTTATTTTAAATAATAAATTTAAAAAAGAAGAGTAAAATAATTACTCTTTAAACTAGCTAGCGAGTGGCACGAAACGTACGCCTGACTTGAAGAAGCTTCTAATATGGTAATTACACCAGTGCTAAAATTAATAATTGTTGCAATTGTAGCGTAGACAGAAAAATAATCAGTTTTGATTTGCTTTTATGCTGTCTTGACGCGCTCTGTGATTTTGTTATGATTTCGTTGTGATATTTATCTCTTATTTAACCATTGTTACTTGTTTGTTATTGTTGTAAAGTTTTATTAAGTTTAAAATTAATAAATGTGGGAAGAAAATACAATTTGATGATCCCGGTGAAGGACCGTATCATAGACAGTATTAATAAATTAGTAAAAAGTAATATTCATTAATAATCATTTTTATGTTTGAATGCTAATTAAATATTATTAATTTTAAAAAAAATCTTGGACCTGAATTTTATATGCTTGCTGTACTATTTGTCAACGCAAGTACAAGACGCCATTTTAGATTCGTTTCTTTAATGTATCGGCTTATATATACATAAATCGACCCACTAGGAGTAAAGCTGGAGTGGAATATGAACTTCGATATTTACATTGAATGCTAAAACCATTACCTAGCTGTTTGTCGGGGAAAAAGCGGCATATCCGGAAAACGAATCCTTATTTTTAACTATAGAATTTTCGATTATTCTACGAAATCGTTAAAAATATATATCATTGACATGCTTATCACTAAAGACTTATAACTTATCGTTTATTAACAAGTAGTTACAATGATAGCGAAGCGACGATAGCCAGTCTAACTCTCTCAAAAAGTTTTATATGCATACCTTCTGAATAATTGTGAAGTCTGTCAACCCGCACTAGACCAACGTAGCGTAAACTGAGGCCTAAAACCATCTCTGTAGTGAAGGAAGCACGTGTCCAGCTAGCACTGGGACAGTAAATATTGCAGGGCTGATATTATAGATAAACACAATGAGGGTGTTATAAAATTATTTTGTATACTTACTCTTGCTCGTTCATCAGATCGAGTTTAAACTGTATAAAACTTCAACAAGAACCGAGAAATTATGCGAGATACTTAGAAGCCCATGTTACTCAGGTGCATATACCATGAAGAAATTTGCCGCATGATGAAGGAAAATTCATTTTGATATTACTTTACGAAGCTGATAATATACGATATACATATTTTGTATCCGGTTTCAAACAGGCCGACATAATTGAGTCGACCGACAAGGGATAGCTACCTCTCGTCAGACTACATTCTATCTGGTTCCCACTCTACTGATGGGGTCATCGCAGTGCCCGTATAGATACACTAGTCACACATTTTGCTATTATTATACACTTTTTTTATTATCGGGACTCGGCAAAGTGGTTTCACTACACCTAATGTTAAGCGATGCAAAGCTCAAAGAAAGTGCTGACCGGCAAAAGATGCAAGCATCCCCTTACGGTCGGTACAGTCATACCGGCCTGCCTAATGGCTTTTTCCCGCTTAGCTTGAAGGACTCCAAGTTATAGAAAAGAGGGAATGCGTATGCTGGCAATCCATTCCACAGCCTGATGGTGCCGCACAGATATGAGTTACCGAACCTTTTGGTTCGCGCCGGGATAAAAGATACCACCCAACGTTTTGAAAAGGGTGAGGATGGAATCAGATTGAAAAATTGTTCAGAGCACTTACCATAATACAGACGATAGAATACACTGAGTGAGACAATGTCCCACCTCAACTGCAGAGGCTTTAAATTTTTGTGACATCTGCATTATTTAAAATGCGGATAGCCCGTCGCTGCGAACTGTTCAAGGCATCGAGCAAGTAGTTTGCGGAACCATCCCAGAGGTGCGAGCAGTATTCTATACCAGGCCGCACTTGCGCCTGATATAAACGGCAAAGCTGTCAATTTTGCAATTATGACTTTTCGAACTGTGGCAGACATTACGCCTTCGATGGATTCAGACCGCAGCTAACCTCTATGCCCAAGATATTTAGGCCTTTCCGCATTGCAAGTGGAGTGCCTGAGAGATTGGGGAGGGACGAAAACGGTTTTTATTTACGTGTGGTTTTCACACCTGGGCTTTCTTGTCATTGAACTCAACCAGATTCCTTGCATTCCAGTCGAAGATGCGATCCTGAGTGAACTCAATGACAGTTATTAAAATTTTAAAATAAAATATGATGCCTCTTTAGATCAATTACTCGCATTAGCGACTTGCTTGTGAAATGTACCTAATACCATTTTTCTGAATATTAGAATTATGGCTATTTTTATCACACCACCGTACATTACAAAAGAGCCATGACAATATATATATTATTCGCCAACACGAAAGTGTTCACTGCTGACACATGTGGTTGAAACTGATTAGAACGGTAAGCTATATTGAGTCTTCTGTCGGATGTGTTAACGGAAGCCAATCGTCTGTTATTAGCTGTCTAGTGGTTATATGGTCATTTTACTTTATAGTCATTGCGTTTATATACCGAAAACATTTCCCTATTTCTTTAGAATGCATTATTATTATGTGTATCTATCAACGTTACGGAAAACGTTACAGCACATTTTTCGTTTACTTAGTACTATTTTCAGTTTACAAAAACATTCTCGGTTGTCGAGGTGAAAACCGTTAAATAAAAATACTTTATCTAAATCTTGGGTTCCTGACGTTATGTCCGAATGTTTCTGCATTAATAATTTTGTCTTCCATTCCAACTGTTAATGTAAAGGTTTTTGTTTTTATCTTATACGTCTAATAATCTATGTTCATACAGTTACAGTCGGCTACAAGTACAAAATAATTTTGATGATTATTAAGTATTTCATACAAATATTTGTTTTTGGAAGAAATTGAGAACTTCGTAATTAGAAAAAGGTTTTACAAGCTATGCAAAAGTGCAAGTACTTTCCAAGTTGTGGGGGATCGAAATTGGTCCGAATCGGAACCGGTGTATTTTCTTTGCTTTGTAAACTTTGAGGGACATCCTTCTGTATATGTTTCAATCTGTCATCAAGTATAAAATACTTGAGTTTTATAACGTCGACCATCCGAGATGCCGCAAAACTAAAATCGTCACTTGAACACTAACAGAAATATATAAAGGTGCAATGATACGCTAAAACGAGCAGCGATGGAATTATTTTATGTCAAGGCTCCAACGAGTACTTGGCCAGTTTTTCATTGAATTTACTCTAATATACAATAACACACATACAAAAAACTAATCAGTAATTCGAAACGAAAAATTCAAAGCACTAAGTCTAACAAAGTTTCATGCAAGTTAAGGTAAATATAACAATAAAAAGACAATAATCTCCATCGAGCTTCAGTCACCTCAGTATCACAAAAGACTAGAAGATAAACTAACAAATCGGCGCATCACAAGCAACATCGGGTATGATAATGCAAAACAATGCTGTAACCTTATCTTTGTGATGATTCATGTAATAAGCGGATAACATCTATCAATCTACTGATTTTTTTAATCACTGTGATTGTTTTCCATATAAATACTACAAGGTAAGATGTAACAGCAACAGTTGTCAAACAGCAACCATGCGTCTCTTCCTCGCTTTACTGGCTCTGGGCTTCGCAGCCGTAGCGGGTAAGTTTATTACAAATAAATATGCATAGTTTTTTAAATTAATATAATATAATGTCCACCGTAACTTAATCATGAAATTATAATTTTGTTACATGTCTAACCCGTAATGGGTATAGTGTGTGTTACTATTGGAAGTTATAAATTAAACAATGCACAGATTGATCTAAAATTGAAATAATATTATATATATTGTTTTTATATAATTTGCCGCGGTCCAAGGCACACGGTTATGTATGTATACCTCATGGTTGTTAATTCACGTTGAGGCCTATAAGAGCTCGCGAATATTTCCTGGCCTTCTCCCCTCCTTCAATCTTAAGTCGGTTTCTTATCCTTCCCCCACACTTTCTTCGCCAGCTATCCCTTCCCAACTTTCTTCCAGTGCCATACAGTCGCTAAGCCGGAGGGGATTCTATTATACCGTTCGCAAGTTTCTACAGGTGTTGTTTGGGGGGTCCGATACTAGAAAAAATAACACCTGGGGGAAGTTTGCCTCTTCTCTACTCGTTCAGGCAGTTTTCCATTTGCCCATGACAGAAAAAAAATGAAGAGAAGAAAAGTATGTTTCTAGGTCACTCTAAAGAAAAACCTCCTGGAATAAGGCCAGTGTTCCAGATTAGTACAAAATATGTCCTACTAACAATAGTTGTAACCGTTACGCTAGGCTCATAATAAAAGAAATATATCGAAAACGAATAGACAATCCGCAAGGTCGGCAGACCGACAAGTTTTCTCTTGTGAACTTCCACGGGAGATTCCTGATGTATTTACCCTATATAGTAGGTGTCCTAAAGGTACAAACCGGCGATTATATGAAAAAACAACTCACGTGCACTAGGACAAAACACTCTCTGACTTTCAACGGTTCACTGATCCGGAAACGAAGGTAAAGCGGTCCTAGCTGATCACGGCTAACACTCTGCAGGGTTCTTGACGAAGCCTTCGTAATTTATTAGCTTATGAGGAGTGTTTTTTTATTACGAGTTGACAAGAGATTGAGGCGAGGTCATTGACAAAGTAGTGTTGCAATCCCAACAAGAATATTAACTGTCACCAAAATAACCAATAAATAGAACACGTCCTACTACAATTTTGAGATTCAAATAAAAAATAGTTATTAATTTATTAAAAACGCCGACATATTTATGAAGCATATTATAAAATAAAAAAAAATAAAAATGCTTTATTCATCACGTAGGCGAACATAGTTGCACTTATGATAAGTCAAGGTACATGAGAATATTTAATTATTACTTAATTAAATTAGCTTATATAAACAAAGACAATTTATATTGAAAATAAAATAAATGAAAAATATACTTAGTAAACAAAGAAGCCAGGTCGGGCTGGCAGGGAAGCAGTGGCGAAGCGTCCATACAAGCCGATTCCCACCGGCTTCCCTTTTAGGTTTACGGTGATACTAAACAATATATTTAATAGGTAAATTTAAATTTAAAACATATCAGACAATGGACAATAATTATAATAGCTTAAATTATTAATTAATGATAACTTAATAATGACATCTATCGGCCATTAGCCCGTTGTTTGTTAATTTAATCGATATCAATTACTTATTTTAAATGACGTTAGATGGCGCACCTTGTATTTAGTTCCCCAGAAATTCCGTTACCTAAGTGAAATTGTGACGCCACAGGCAAAGGTAACCCGCTGTCAAGCGGCTTAATGTCGTAGTATGTTTTTAATATAGATGGCAGCACTTTCTATGACTTTCTATGCCAGTGTTTGTCGAAATCGCGCGGAAGATATGGGCAAAGGTAACCCGAGCTAGTTCGGCTTCACGTTAACCGACTTTGCATAGTTGTCGCTTTTTACGTCCTTCAAACGTCATAATTTATTATGCTACTAAATTGCGGTGTTTGTAAATTGTCATATTCATTTTATTTTTTGATAATTATGTGCTGAGGTTATGTGATATTTAGTTACCAGCGCTTTGTTTATTTAGAAACTACAAATAAAAGTGTATTATAATGGAAATAACTACCTGTGATCAGTTTAATGTCTACCTTTACGTAAGTATATTATTAGTCGGTGATTTCACATATTAGTATTTGGATGGTAAAATATTTGAAGAAGATCTGAAAGGTTTTGATTTTAGACACAAAATGTTTGTTAGAAGAAAATAAATATGATATTATACTGAATTAAAAGTAGCACCACGATACAATCAAAAGTTAACGAATAACCTTTCTTGATTATAATTTAAATTGATAATTATATAAGTTTATCATGTAGGTAGACTTAAACTGTTGGTCTGTTTGGCGATCGTGATACCTATTTCTATTACATTTATAGTTTTATTTTGAAAATAAACATACTTTTAGTGTAGTGTGGTTATAACTTTAATACTTACTTTTGTTGCTGTTATAACTAATTAATAGGTTAACTTATATTTTGATTAATGGATCGAGAATTATCTTCGTTTTTTGTTCGATTTTATGAATGTTTCAATTATTTACGCATAATAGGTAATTTAGTATGTATGTCAACGTTTGTTGATTTCGAATCAAGACTAATCCGTTTTCTTAGTTTTTTTTTGCCGATAAATTGCCCCGATATCTTAACTGACGCCTATTTTTTTACACCGGGTTACCTTTAGAAAAATTTCACCCTTCGCCACTGCAGGGAAGAAGAAATAAAATGATGTATATATGCATTTTTAAAAAAGCAATAAGGGAGAAACGCGTCGCGATCCTCACCGGTGAGGACAATAAAAGCCCTAACCTAGCTAACCTACCAGCCTTTCACTAACTACCTAAGCGATGACTACCCGAAGAAGAAAGGCAGAAAGAAACTCCGGGCTTTATTTTTTGTCATCAATTGTCCATTCTTTTATAATATTGTTATTAAATAACGTTAAGCAAATTCGCTCTTAATGTCCCTTTGCGTCCACCTCGCAAACTTCCTCCTACTCTTCATGTCCGCCGATGTAGAACCAATATAGGTAAACTCTCCCCCATACCTCGACTGTCTACATTGTATAATCAGCTCTCGAAGAAAATTACTAAGCTTGACATATTTCATGATCCGCTGTACGCATTTAGGCAAAGTCTTTTAGGTGAAATTGATTAACTGGGGCCCTAACATTCTGATAAATCTATCTTTTTTTGTATACTTAGTTCCTTATAATGTTTAATCAAGTAATAATATTCTAAAATAGTATTATGCATGTTGTGGTTGCCTGTAGTCTGAGTTGCAATAAGTTTTATGTTCTGATTGTTATTATTATGTTTAATGTTTGTGATATTGTAAACTTTGTTGGCAATCCTGAAATAAAAAAATTATAAAAACTATGAAACAGTGTACAGGGCCCTTATTCTGTATGATAGTGTAAACGCGTAACGCGGCCGTGTCATGTTATCTTCGAGAAAGGTGCGTGGAATGGTATTCTGTAAGCCAAATTTCTATAGTCCTAAACATGATGCGTTGTGTTACGTGCTTGTTACACACTGTCAAAATAACGTGTGGGATAGAGAATAAGGCCCCAGCGTGCATACGCGAACATTTACAAACATAATATTTTCATTTCATATTTTGACATGGATCTCGGTCAATATAATTTAGATTATAAATTTTAAGGCTGGTGCAACAAAATAATCGGTCGGTCGTCTATTATAAATTAGTAATTCAATGAGTCAATATAAAATAAAATATGTCACGGAAATTTAAAACTGTTACCCAGTATAATGTCAAAATTGTAAAAAGGTACACATGAGACGTTTATGTAGTTAATTTCTAATATTGGCGTTAACATAGGGTTGGACAGGGTGTGCAGGACTGTTTTTCCAAACCGTCTGATCATCGAGGTAATCCTTTACATTATAATACCCCTTTGACATTAATTCGCGCTTAACATGACACTTAAATTTGTAGCCGGGCAGATTGGTTATTTCAAGAGGAATTTTATTATAGAATTTAATACAATTATGTAGTAATCAGTAAAATTTCGACAACGAGCGTTCAGAAACCAACAACACTACGCGCACTTGTCAAACATACGATTTATAGGTAAAGGTATCGCTTTAAATCGATGAATGATTTAATAAAATAAAAAGAGGGATCCAAATCTCCATTCCTCCATCTGAAGGGACGGAGGATTGAAATTTATGATGATAAAATTTAAATAATATATTATAGCTGTCCCAGCAAACCCTCAGAGAATCGTGGGTGGTTCTCCTACCACTATTCAGCAGTATCCTACCATTGTTGCTGTGCTGTTCTCCTGGGAAGGAAACACTTTCCACCAACACTGCGGTGGTACTATTCTCAATAACAGAACTATCCTTACTGCAGCTCACTGCCCCTAGTAAGTATATAAATTAAATCATTAAGGTATAAAAGAGATTCCAGATATAAAACAGGAAGCTTAATTTTTTATTCTAATCGCAGCAACGAGCCAGTCAACAGATGGCGTATACGAACTGGTTCGACTTTCGCGAACAGCGGAGGTGTTGTTCATAACGTCAACAGCTACAGGATCTACCCTAAGTACAACCCAAGAACTCTTAACAACGACATCGCTATTATGCGCACCGCCAGCATAATTTCCTTCAACAACGCCGCACAGCCCGCCAGAATTGCTGGCCCCAACTACATCGTCGGTGATAACCAAGTTGTCTGGGCCGCCGGATGGGGTGCCCTCTGGGTAATTTTCTTTCTTGATATTTGGTTGTATTCAAAACAACAGCAAGTAATATTAAACACCAATCAAATAATTTTTTTGCCATAGAATTAGGTTTATATGTTCTATATGTTTGTAAATACTCGTATTATTTCAGTACCAAGGTCCTGGATCGGAACGTCTGCGCCACGTCCAGGTCTGGACTGTGAACATGGTCACGTGCAGGGCTCGCTACGCCGCTGTTGGTGCCATTCTCTCCGACAGCATGTTGTGCTCCGGCTGGCTCGACGTCGGCGGTCGCGACCAGTGCCAGGGTGACTCCGGTGGTCCTCTATACCACAACGGTGTCGTCGTTGGGGTGTGCTCTTGGGGACACGAATGCGCTTTGCCTAACTTACCTGGTATCAACGCACGTGTCTCACGCTTCGCTAACTGGATCAGGAACAACGCTTAAATTTTCTGATTGCAGTACAATGATTAAAAAAAATATCGTCTACTACAAAAAGTTTTTTTTTTTCCATTTTGGTGGAAAGTTGTTTGAGATATACAATATTTTCCATTGTGAACTATGAATACTCAAACTTCTTTCGATGTGCGTTTTATTTTTTTTATTTACCTCCTACAGTAAATCGTAATGTAGTAGTGTATTAATTAGTAGTCTGAATAACACGTTGTACTTATTACAAAATTTTACCACTGGGGCGTTGGACCATAACCTATAGAATTTCATTATTTCGGATTCACGTGGGTTCTTTAAATACACAGCGCAGGCGCATTGAAGTTAATGTGAAAAATAAAAACAGCAATTTCCAAAGTCTTTGAAATTACATGTATCTTGTAAATATTTGCACTATTTTTAATTTACCAGAAAAAAAATAAAAAATATGTATACATTTTTATATCTAGACAATTTTTATTTCTCAATTACAGTGATACCTGATATCAGATAGATAATTGCTGAGAATTTATTTTACATGATAATTAATATTTCTTCCGTTACATTTTTGATTTAAAATGCTGTTTGTTTTTTCATAAATATGTTAGGTAAGTACTACCGATAGACCAAAGAAAATGTTTTGATAATTTTAAACTAATCGCGTGTTATTTTGATTTACCCAAGAAATTATAAAGTCAGCATTCAGTAATGAAAACCAATGACAAATAAAACTAATTAAACGATTAACTACCTTTTATAAAAATTTCGTCTATGCTTCTTATAAAGCTGTACAGTGATTTCTTATGTTTACGCGAATGTTAGAATTAAAATTAAACTATTTTTCAGATTTTATCGCATTTTTATAGTTTAATTTTCTGTCGACGTTTCGAAGACTTTACGGCCTTTGTGGTAATTGGCAAAAGTGCTTTCAACACTTAGAGGAAACAATAAAGCATCTTAAAGAATTCATACCAATTTGTCAGCGACTTTAAACACCTAAATCTAGCTGACAATGAAACAATGGTCAGTTTTGGTGTCCAGTCTCTCTTCACGAGCTTACCAGTACAAGATTGGATCAGAATTGTATCTAAGAAGTAAGCAGAACATAACATTCCTGTGGAATATGCAGAACTATTCCAACATAGTCTTACATCTAGCTATATGTTGTGGAATGATCAGTTCTATGTACAAGTAGAGGGGGTAGCGATGGGCTCCCCCTGTATCTCCGGTAGTCGCCGATATATTTATGGAAGACTTCGAGTAGACATCCCTGACCACAGCCCCGGTCTTTCCAAGGTTTTACAAACGGTACGTAGATGATACATTCATAATTTTACCATCCGACGAAGTAACTGCATTTTTAAATTACCTTAACTCCATCAATAGTAAAATCCAATTTAATATGGAGTTAGAACACAATAAATCTCTAGCCTTTTTGGATGTTTTAATCATCGGTAATACTAATCAGACCTTAAGTCATATTGTGTATCGGAAACAGACCCATAGTAATAAATATCTGAACGGTGAATCTCATCACCATCCAAAACAGTTAACCTACCGTGGGCAAATCTTTGTTTCAGACGGCACAAGGAATCGGTGACGAGAAACACCTGGCCGCTGAACTGCAACATGTCAAGCAACTACTGCGAGACAACAAGCTCCAAAGTCCACACTGCTGTCACAGAAAACAACTTCAGAGTGTTTTAGCCACAGTTGAACGTGTACCGGTTGTTTTACCATATTATGTAAGGGAAGTCAGCGACAAGATTGGCTATATCCTGAAACGTACTTCCATAAAAACTTATTATATAAAAAACCGCGTTAAAATCCGAAAAATAGTTTATTTTTAAAGCTGTATAATATTCTCACCAATACTCACAGTATATTCATTTTTTATATTATCATAATTTAAGTGACAGATAGGTACATAGATGCAATCAAAACATGGTGCTATATTTTTTGATTCTGTTGACGTGTGAGTCGGACAGACACACACAGACACTTCACGCACATACATGTGAATGTATTGCGGGCAATTTAAAATCACACACATAACACGCGTATCGAAAGCTTGCATCCGTATTCACAAACAATACGATGAGGACGCACAGAGCGTCCGAACATTGATCGGTTACTATTGAGATACAACTTTACTTCAGTTAAGCGTAACATACACAATGCTGAACAAAGCCAACGAAATCTATGAAATTGCCGACACTGTGCGTTTGGATGCACTGTAATCAGCGGCGGTTCTTTCATAGAAGCCCAAAAGCCTAGCTTGCCCTAAAATTATTTATTTAAGTACAAACAACTGAATATGGAACAATAACCATAATTTTACGGTCAAAAAATTTGGTACAAAACAATTTTCTTTGAAATATAAAAAATCCCGCGTTATGTGTAACTGCACCGGTTCGCCTCCAGCGCACCTACAAACACACCACCACACCCACACCGTATCAGTATGCACGCATTTCGTTTATAATACCTAACACACACACGAAATATATTTATCACTTTCAATCTCGTTTGGTTTTTCGGGGCTTTGAGCCTCAATATTTTTTTCTCTTTCACATTCGTAGATAAAATACGGTTCAAATGCTACGTCACATGTATAGCTATAGTAGGTTTCTATAGCAATAAGTACTGGAATATATTTCAGGCTTCAGTCTCCATAAATAATATATAAAATTTAGGCTTTTAAACTTACCTCAGGTATAGTGGCTTTTATTCTGCGTAATATTCGTTATTTAAATGAATAATCTTTTAAACTATTACAAATATCTAATGGTTTTAAATAATTATAATAATTTTTAGTATTTCTTTTGTGGTAATATTTTGATTCTTAATTGGCAAAACATATTATTTATTTTGATTGATACATTGATACATTTTTAAGTATATTGTGTTTATTAAGTGATTGTTGAGTTATTTTAAACATATAAATACTAAAAATATGAACGAAATTATTACTCATAAAAATTTGATAGCGAGTGGTGCGAAATGTACGTCTGACATAAAGAAGCTTCTAATATGGTTATTACTTATAACAACAGTCTCCAAAACTTATATGGTGTGTTGGATGCTCCCATAGCCGGAAGGGCTTTTCACGCAGGCGAAACCGCGAGCAACACCTAGTATTACAAATTAATCGATCCACTAGGAGTTAAGCTGGAGTGGAACATGAACTTCGATATTTACATAAAGTGTTAAAATCATTACCTGCCTTGCTGCTTGGTCGGGAAAAAGCGGCATATCCGAAAAACAAATCCTTAACGATAGAAGTTTCGATTATTCTACGAAATTGTTAAAATATATATCATTGACATGTTTATCACCAATGACTTATAACTGATCGTTTATTAATTGGTAGTTACAATGATAGTGAAGCGACGATAGCGTAGTTGGGTGTGAAACAGACTGCCGAGGTCGAAAGCCAGCAGGTTCAAACCTTAAGGTCTTCAGGCTTGCCAGTTTAATTCTTCCAAAAAGTTATATGTCACAAACACATTATCGGTTATTAAGTTGAAAGCCCTTAAGTAACAATACTTCATCTTCATCTTGGGTTCCTTATGTTATGTCTGAATGTTTCTGTATTAATAATTTTGTCTTCCATTCTATATGTTAATGTGAAGATTTTTGTTTTTATCTTGTTCGTCTAATAACCCACCTTCACACATTTACTTTGTGATTCAGCTACAAGAACAAAATAATTTTGATGATTCATTGACTATGTCATTTAAAAAAATATTTTTTTTAGAAGAAATTGAAAAATTCGTAATAAGAAAAGGCTTTTACTAGCTATACATAAGTTCAAGTAGATTCAAAGTTGTGGGTGATCGAAATTGGTCCGATTCAGAACCGGTGCATCTTCTATGCTTTGTAAACTTTCAGGGACATTCTTCTGTATGTCTTTTAATCCGAAGGACACCAAGTATAACACACATGAGATTTTAAAACATCTACCATCCGCGATTTTGCAAAACTAAAATCATCACTTGAACACTATAACAAATATATAAAGGTGGAATGATGCGCTAAAATGAACAGCGATGGTATTATTTCATGTTACGGCTCCAATATTACTAGGCCAGCTTTTAATTCAATTTACTCTAACATGCAAACACAGAAACAAAATTTAAAAATGATTGAGAATAAAACAATGGAAGACGCTCCAAAGCACTAAGTCTGACAAAGTTTCATGCAAGTTAGGGTAAGTTTAACACAATATAAGGACAATAATCTCCATCAAGCTTCAGTCACCTCAGTATCACAAGAGACTAGCAGATAATTTAACAAATCGGCTCACCACAAGCAACATCGGGTAAGATAATGTCAAACAATGTTACCGCCTTATCTTTGTGATAATTCATGTCATAGGCGAATTACAAATAAATCTACTGATTTGATTTAATCGCTGTGATTGTTTTCCTTATAAATATTACAAGGAAAGGTGTCACAGTAACAGTTGTCAAACAGCAACCATGCGTCTCTTTCTCGCTTTACTGGCTCTGGGCTTCGCAGCCGTAGCGGGTAAGTTTATTACAAATAAGTATGCATAGTTTTTATATAAAATATAATATCATGTCCGGCGTAACCATGAAATTATAATTTTGTTACATGATTAACCCGTGATGGTTATAGCGTGTTACTATGGGAAGTAATAAAATAGAACAACGCACAGATTGATCTGAAATTGACATTATATTTATATACTTTTCACAATACACAGGGGGACATTTGTCGCGCCCATAGGCGCACGGTTATGTGTGTACACCTCATGGTTGCCAATTCACATTGAGGCTTATCCTTATTTCCTGGCCTTTAACCTCCCCCCATCCTAAGATAGTTCTGTGTCCTTCCTTCACATTTCTTTCCTCAACTGGATAGTTGAGGAAAGAAATGTGAAGGAAGGAAGGTGGGGGATCCCACTCCCAGGATTTCTGCAGGGTCCTGCCGTCGCTAAGCCGGGCGATTCCAGTATACCATTCGCAGGTTTCCCCCGGTGATCATTGGGGGGTCCGATACTAAAAAAAACACCTGGGGAACTTTGCCTTCTCTACTGGTTCAGGCAGTTTTCTGTCTACCCACGACGGAAAAAATTAAGAGGATAAAAGTATGTTTCGAGGATGGACATTTTGAGGAAAAACCTCCTGGAGTAAGGCCAGTATTCCAGATTAGTACAAAATACGTCCTACTAACAATAGTTGTAACTGTTGCGCTAGGCTCGTAGTAGAAGTAACATACCGGGAAGCAATAGCCAATCTGCTAGATCGGCAGGACGGCGAGTGTTCGCCTGCCAACTTCCACGAAGGATTCCTGATGAGTTCACCCTATAACGAAGGACAAGGACGGATAACTACTACTGGATCATTGAGTCCCAACGGAATAAACCAGAGAATTCATGAAATTACAACTCACGTGCACTAGCACGAAACGCTCTCTGACGTGAACGGTTCACTGACCTGTTGATGACAGCAAACCGGGCCCAGCTGATCACGGCTAAAATTGTAGGGTCCTTGGCCTTCATAATTTATTGGCTCATGAGGAGTTTTTTTTTATAATGAGTTGACAAGAGGTCGAACCGAGGTCGTTGACAAAGTAGTGTTGCAATCTTAACAAGAATATTAAGTATCACTAAAATAACCAATAAATAGGATACGACGTTCTACAATTTTGAGGTTGAAATGGAAAAATAGTTATTAATTTATTAAAAACGGCGACATATTTATAAAGCATATGTAGTAATAATTAAAATTTTGATAACGAGCGTTCAGAAACCGACAAAACTACGCGCACTTTTCAAACACACGATTTATAGGCAAAGGTAATTTATCACCGATAAACATAAAACCTTATATCGATGAACGATTTAAGAAAATAAGTAGGGGTATGGGGTTTAATTTCTTTATTTTACAATTTAAATAATATGTTATAGCTGTCCCAGCAAACCCTCAGAGGATCGTGGGTGGTTCTACTACTACTATTGATCAGTATCCCACGATTGTTGCTATGCTGTACTCCTGGGATGGAAACAGTTTCTACCAAAATTGCGGTGGTACCATTCTTAATAACAGAAGTATCCTCACTGCTGGTCACTGCGCCTAGTAAGTATATAGATTAATCATTCAAATAAAAAAAAGAGATTTCGGGTATTAAACAGGAAGCCTAATTGTTTATTCTAATCGCAGCAACGAACCAGTCAATAGATGGCGTGTACGAATTGGTTCGACTTTTGCGAACAGCGGTGGCATCGTTCACAACTTCAACCGCTCCAGGGTCTACCCTAACTACAACCCAAGAACTCTTAATAACGACATCGCCATTATGCAGACCGCCACCACAATTGCCTTCAACAACGTCGCACAACCCGCAAGAATTGCTGGCCCCAACTACATCGTCCGTGACAATGAAGTTTTATGGGCCGCCGGATGGGGTGCCATCGAGGTAATTTTCTTTGTTGAAATTTGTTTGTATTGTGTTTGCCACAGAATTATGTTTATTTATCCTAAATACTCCTATTATTTCAGTACAAAGGTCCTGGATCGGAACAGCTGCGCCACGTCCAGCTCTGGAATGTGAAAATGGTCACGTGCAGGGCTCGCTACGCCACTATTGGTGTCATTCTCTCCGACAGCATGATGTGCTCCGGCTGGCTCGACGTCGGCGGTCGCGACCAGTGCCAGGGTGACTCCGGCGGTCCTCTCTACCACAACGGTGTCGTCGTTGAGTGTGCTCCTGGGGACACAAATGCGCTACGCCCAACTTTCCTGGTATTAACGCCCGTGTCGCACGTTTCTCTAACTGGATCACCAACAACGCTTAAATGTTCTGGTCGAAATGTAATTAAAAAATATCGTCTACTACAAAAAGGTTTATTTGTAATATTTTTGCGAAAATTTGTTTGGGATATACAATGTGTTCTATTGTGAACTGCGAACACTTATATGTACTTCATTTGATGTGTATTATATTTTTAAATTTACTTCCTACAATATTGGCCTGCACAAACCAAACTAATACAAATCATAATGTTATATTATTAGTAACCTCAATAACATGTGTTATTGAGGGTATGAAAAATATATTTATTAAAAAAAAACTTTACTAGAATCAGTTCTCGGGTGTGCGCCCGAACATTGATTGGTTAATATTGAAATATAACTTTAACTTCAGTTGAGCGTCATATAAACAAAGCTGAACAAATCAAATGCTTTAACAGACCCAGAGGACGATATCACTCAGGCTATTCGTTGTAAAACGAGTTCTTGAAACTCTTGTACTCCATAAGACTGCAGTTCCTACCTGTTATACCCGGTAATTTTATACAATGGGAGAATAATGACGTTGGCGTCGGTCATGTGGCGCTAGGAATCACTACAGTGTTTTAGGGACCTTTGTGGCGAGAAGGGCTTTTCATCCTGGCGAAACCGCGAGCTACAACTAGTATTATAATTAGGAGTGAATCTGGGTGCAACATGAACTTCGATACTTACTTACATAAAGACCTAAATGTTTTT